>NW_027418199.1:0-43995 GCF_009905375.1 Apium graveolens | reverse complement strand
CCACGAGGTGGTTTGAAGGATGTCTAATTACATGTACATGATGTTAACATGTTAATTGTATCAATATATGGTGACAGTGACTCTTATAGGGTGCAAAGTGACTCTAATATGGTGAAAATGACTTGGTTGATTAGAGCCAAAATGTGGAACAAATTAACTTGTATGAAAGTGGCATTAATAGGTGGTAAAAGGATGTCAAATTGGATGTATATGATGTTAACATGTTAATTGTTGTTATATGTGGAAATGACTCTTATAGTGCAAAGTGACTTTAATATGGTGAAAAGTGACTTACATGGTTTGATTAGAACCAAATTGTGGAACAAAATTGACCTGTATGAAATTGGAACTAAGAGGTGGTAAAAAGATGTCAACTTGGATGTATATGATGTTAACATGTTAATTATACAAATAGATTGTAGAAACTGACTCATATAGGGAGCAAATGACTCTAATAGGTGAAAAGTGACTTACATGGTTAATTAGAACCAAAATGTGGACCAAAATTGACTCGTATGAATGTGGCACTAAGAGGTTAAAAGGATTTCTAATTGCATGTACATGATGTTAACATGTTAATTGTACCAATATATGATGGCAGTGACTTTTATAAGGTCAAAGTGACTCTAATATGGTGAGAAGTCACTTACTGATTGATTAGAGCCAAAATGTGGCCAACAATTGACTTGTAGGAAAGGGGTAACAAGAGGTGGTTAAAGGATGTCTAATTGCATGTACATGATGTTAACATGTTAATTTTTCAATATATGTGACAAGTGACTCTTTAGGGTGCAAAGTGACTCTAATATGGGAAAAGTGACTTACATGGTTGATTAGAGCCAAAATGTTGAACAAAATTAACTTGTATGAAAGTGGCATTAATAGGTGGTAAAAGGATATCAAATTGGATGTATATATGTTAACATGTTAATTGTTGTATTTATGGTGGAAAGTGACTCTTATAGGTGCAAAGTGACTCTAATATGGTGAAAAGTGCTTACATGGTTGATTAAACCAAAATGACCAAAATTGACATGTATGAAAGTGGAACTAAGAGGTGGTAAAAGGATGTCAAATTGGATGTATATGATGTTAACATGTTAATTATACAAATAGATTGTGGAAAGTGACTCATATAGGGTGCAATATGACTCTAATATGGTGAAAAGTGACTTACATGGTTAATTAGAACCAAAATGTGGACCAAAATTGACTTGCATGAATGTGGCACTAAGAGGTGGTAAAAGGATTTCTAATTGCATGTACATGATGTTAACATGTTTATTGTACCAATATATGATGGCAAGTGACTCTTATAAGGTGCAAAGTGACTCTAATATGGTGAGAAGTCACTTACATGATTGATTAGAACCAAATTGTGGCCCAAAATTGACTTTTTGGAAAGGAGTACCAGAGGTGGTTAAAGGATGTCTAATTGCATGTACATGATGTTAACATGTTAATTGTATCAATATATTGTGGCAAGTGACTTTTATACGACGCAAAGTGACTCTAATAGTTGAAAAGTGACTTACATGGTTGATTAGAGCCAAAATGTGGATCAAAATTAACTAGTATGAAAGTAGCATTAATAGGTGGTAAAATGTCAAATTGGATAGATGTTTAACATGTTAATTGTTTATATATATGGTGGAAAGTGACTCTTATAGGGTGAAAGTGACTCTAATATGGTGAAAAATGACTTACATGGATTAAACCAAAATGTGGAACAAATTTATTAGTAGAAATTGAACTAAGAGGTGGTAAAAAGATGTCAAATTGGTTGTAGATATGTTAACATGTTAATTATACTATAGATTGTGGAAAGTGAATCATATAGGTGCAAAGTGACTCTAATATGTTAAAAGTGACTTACATGGTTGATTAGAGCCAAAATTGGAACAAAATTAACTTGTATGAAAGTAGCATTAATAGGTGGTAAAAGGATGTCAAATTGATGTATATGATGTTAACATGTTAATTGTTGTATATTGGTGAAAGTGACTCTTATAGGGTGCAAAGTGACTCTAATATGGTGAAAAGTGACTTACATGGTTGATTAGATCCAAATGTGGAACAAAATTGACCTGTATGAAATTGGAAGTAAGAGGTGGTACAAAGATGTCAAATTGGATGTATATATTGATGTTAACATGTTAATTATACTATAGATTTGGAAAGTGAATCATATAGGGTGCAAAATGACTCTAATATGGTGAAAAGTGACTTACATGGTTAATTAGAACCAAAATGTGGACCAAAATTGACTTGTATGAATGTGGCAGTAAGAGGTGGTGAAAAAGATTTCTAATTGCATGTACTGATGTTAACATGTTAATGTACCAATATATGGTGGCAAGTGACTCCTATAAGGTGCAAAGTGACTCTAATATGGTGAGAAGTCACTTACATGATTGATAAGAGCCAAAATGTGGCCCAAATTAACTTGTAGGAAAGGGGTACCAAGGGTGGTTAAAGGATGTCTAATTGCATGTACATGATGTTAACATGTTAATTGTATCAATATATGGTGACAAGTGACTCTTATAGGGTGCAAAGTGATTCTAATATGGTGAAAAGTGACTTACATGGTTGATTAGAGCCAAAATGTGGAACAAAATTAACTTGTATGAAAGTGGCATTAATAGGTGGTAAAAGGATATCAAATTGGATGTATATGATGTTAACATGTTAATTGTTGTATTTATGGTGGAAGTGACTCTTATAGGGGTGCAAAGTGACTCTAAAATGGTGAAAAGTGACTAACATGGTTGATTAGAACCAAAATGTGGAACAAAATTGACGCTGTATGAAAGTGGAACTAAGAGGTGGTAAAAGGATATAAAATTGGATGTATATGATGTTAACATGTTAATTATACAAATAGATTGTGGAAAGTGACTCATATAGGGTGCAAAATGACTCTAATATGGTGAAAAGTGACTTACATGGTTAATTAGAACGAAAATGTGGACAAAAATTGACTTGCATGAATGTGGCACTAAGAGGTGGTAAAAGGATTTCTAAGTGCATGTACATGATGTTAACATGTTAATTGTACCAATATATGATGGAAAGTGACTCTTATAAGGTGCAAAGTGACCTCTAATATGGTGAGAAGTCACTTACATGATTGATTAGAAGCAAAATGTGGCCAAAAATTGACTTGTAGGAAAGGATACCAAGAGGTGGTTAAAGGATTTCTAAGTGCATGTACATGATGTTAACATGTTAATTGTACCAATAGATGATGGCAAGTGACTCTTATAAGGTGCAAAGGTGACTCTAATATGGTGAGAGTCACTTACATGATTGATTAGAACCAAAATGTGGCCCAAAATTGACTTTTAGGAAAGGAGTACCAAGAGGTGGTTAAAGGATGTCTAATTGCATGTACATGATGTTAACATGTAATTGTATCAATATATTGTGGCAAGTGACTTTTATACGACGCAAAGTGACTCTAATATGTTGAAAAGTGACTTACATGGTGATTAGAGCCAAAATGTGGAACAATTAACTAGTATGAAAGTAGCATTAATAGGTGGTAAAAGGATGTCAATTGGATATATATGATGTTAACAGGTTAATTGTTATATATAGGGTGGAAAGTGACTCTTATAGGGTGAAAAGGGACTCTAATATGGTGAAAAATGACTTACATGGTTGATTAGAACCAAAATGTGGAACAAAATTTACCTGTATGAAATTGAACTATGAGGTGGTAAAAAGATGTCAAATTGGTTGTAGATGATGTTAACATGTTAATTATACTAATAGATTGTGGAAAGTGAATCATATAGGGTGCAAAGTGACTCTAATATGTTAAAAAGTGACTTACATGGTTGATTAGAGCCAAAATGTGGAACAAAATTACTTGTATGAAAGTAGCATTAATAGGTGGTAAAAGGATGTCCAATTGGATGTATATGATGTTAACATGTTAATTGTTGTATCTATGGTGGAAAGTGACTCTTATAGGGTGCAAAGTGACTCTAATATGGTGAAAAGTGACTTACATGGTTCATTAGATCCAAAATGTGGAACAAAATTGACCTGTATGAATTGGAAGTAAGAGGTGGTACAAAGATGTCAATTGGATGTATATATATGATGTTACACATGTTAATTATACTAATAGATTATGGAAAGTGAAGCATATAGGGTGCAAAATGACTCTAATATGGTGAAAAGTGACTTACATGGTTAATTAGAAACCAAAATGTGGACCAAAATTGACTCGTATGAATGTGGCACTAAGATGTGGTAAAGGATTTCTAATTGCATGTACATGATGTTAACATGTTAATTGTACCAAATATATGATGGCAAGTGACTTTATAAGGTGCAAAGTGACTCTAATATGGTGAGAAGTCACTTACATGATTGATTAGAGCCAAAATGTGGCCAACAATGACTTGTAGGAACGGGGTACCAAGAGGTGGTTAAAGGATGTCTAATTGCATGTAGATGATGTTAACATGTTAATTTTTTCAATATATGGTGACAAGTGACTCTTATAGGTGCAAAGTGACTCTAATAGTGGTGAAAGTGACTTACATGGTTGATTAGAGCCAACAATGTTGAACAAAATAACTTGTATGAAAGTGGCATTAATAGGTGGTAAAGGATATCAAATTGGATGTATATGATGTTAACATGTTAATTGTTTATTTATGGTGGAAAGTGACTCTTATAGGGTGCAAAGTGACTCTAATATGGTGAAAAGTGACTTACATGGTTGATTAGAACCAAAATGTTGACCAAATTGACATGTATGAAAGTGGAACTAAGAGGTGGTAAAAGGATGTAAAATTGGATGTATATGATGTTAACATGTTAATTATAACAAATAGATTGTGGAAAGTGACTCATATAGGGTGCAATATGACTCTAATATGGTGAAAAGTGACTTACATGGTTAATTAGAACCAAAATGTGGACCAAAATTGACTTGCATGAATGTGCACTAAGAGGTGGTAAAAGGATTTCTAATTGCATGTACATGATGTTAACATGTTTATTGTACCAATATATGATGGCAAGTGACTCTTATAAGGTGCAAAGTGACTCTAATATGGTGAGAAGTCACTTACATGATTGATTAGAAACCAAAATGTGGCCCAAAATTGACTTTTTTGGAAAGGAGTACCAAGAGTTGGTTAAAGGGATGTCTAATTGGCATGTACATGATGTTAACATGGTTAATTGTATCAAGATATTGTGGCAAGTGACTTTTATACGAGCAAAGTGACTCTAATATGTTGAGAAATGTTACATGGTTGATTGAGCCAAAATGTGGAACAAAATTAACGAGTATGAAGATAGCATTAATGGTGGGAAAAGGATGTCAATTGGATATATATGAGGTTTACACATGTTAATTGTTAGATATATGTGGAAAGTGACTCTTACTAGGGTGGAAAGTGACTCTAATATGGTGAAAAATGAACTTACCATGGTTAATTAGAAGCCAAAATGTGGGACAAAAATGTTACCTGTAATGAAATTGAACTAAGAGGTTGTAAAAAGATGTCCAATTGGTTGTAGATGAGTTAACCTGGTTAGGAGTTAGACTAATAGATTGTGGAAAGTGACTCATATAGGGTGCAAAGTGACTCTAATATGTTAAAAAAAGTGACTTAAATTGTTGATTAGAGCCAAAATTTGGAACAAAATGAACTTGTATGAAAGTAGCATTAATAGGTGGTAAAAGATGTCAAATTGGATGTATATGATGTTAACATGTTAATTGTTGTATATATGGTGGAAAGTGACTCTTATAGGGTGCAAAGTGACTCTAATATGGTGAAAAGTGACTTACATGGTTGATTAGATCCAAAATGTGGAAAAAAATTGACCTGTATGAAATTGGAAGTAAGAGGTGGTAACAAAGATGTCAAATTGGGATGTATAATATGATGTTAACATGTTAATTATACTAATAGATTATGGAAAGTGAATCATATGGGGTGCAAAATGACTCTAATATGGTGAAAGTGACTTACATGGTTAATTAGAACCAAAATGTGGACCAAAATTGACTTGTATGAATGTGGAACTAAGAGGTGGTGAAAAGATTTCTAATTGCATGTACATGAGGTTAACATGTTAATTGTAGCAATATATGGTGGCAAGTGACTCCTATAAGGTGCAAAGTGACTCTAATATGGTGAGAAGTCACTTACATGATTGATAAGAGCCAAATGTGGCCCAAAATTAACTTGTAGGAAGGGGTACCAAGAGGTGGTTTAAACGATGTCTAATTGCATGTACATGATGTTAACATGTTAATTGTATCAATATATGGTGACAAGTGACTCTTATAGGGTGCAAAGTGATTCTAATATGGTGAAAAGTGACTTACATGGTTGATTAGAGCCAAAATGTGGAACAAAATTAACTTGTATGAAAGTGGCATTAATAGGTGGTAAAAGGATATCAAATTGGATGTATATGATGTTAACATGTTAATTGTTGTATTTATGTGGAAAGTGACTCTTATAGGGTGCAAAGTGACTCTAAAATGGTGAAAAGTGACTAACATGGTTGATTAGAACCAAAATGTGGAACAAAATTGACCTGTATGAAAGTGGAACTAAGAGGTGGTAAAAGGATATAAAATTGGATGTATATGATGTTAACATGTTAATTATACAAATAGATTGTGGAAAAGTGACTCATATAGGGTGCAAAATGACTCTAATATGGTGAAAAGTGACTTACATGGTTAATTAGAACGAAAATGTGGACAAAAATTGACTTGCATGAATGTGGCACTAAGAGGTGGTAAAAGGATTTCTAAGTGCATGTAAATGATGTTAACATGTTAATTGTACCAATATATGATGGCAAGTGACTCTTATAAGGTGCAAAGTGACTCTAATATGGTGAGAAGTCACTTACATGATTGATTAGAAGCAAAATGTGGCCAAAAATTGACTTGTAGGAAAGGAGTACCAAGAGGTGGTTAAAGGATGTCTAATTGCATGTACATGATGTTAACATGTTAATTGTATCAATATATGGTGACAAGTTACTCTTATAGGGTGCAAAGTGATTCTAATATGGTGAAAAGTGATTTACATGGTTGATTAGAGCCAAAATGTGGAACAAATTTAACTTGTATGACCATTAATAGGTGGTAAAAGGATATCAAATTGGATGTATATGATGTTAACATGTTAATTGTTGTATTTATGGTGGAAAGTTATAGGGTGCAAAGTGACTCTAATATGGTGAAAAGTGACTTACATGGTTGATTAGAACCAAAATGTGGACCAAAATTGACATGTATGAAAGTCGAACTAAGAGGTGGTAAAAGGATGTCAAATTGGATGTATATGATGTTAACATGTTAATTATACAAATAATTGTGGAAAGTGACTCATATAGGGTGCAAAATGACTCTAATATGGTGAAAAGTGACTTACATGGTTAATTAGAACCAAAATGTGGACCAAAATTGACTTGCATGAATGTGGCACTAAGAGGTGGTAAAAGGATTTCTAATTGCATGTACATGATGTTAACATGTTAATTGTACCAATATATGATGGCAAGTGACTTTTATAAGGTGCAAAGTGACTCTAATATGGTGAGAAGTCACTTACATGATTGATCAGAGCAAAATGTGGCCCGAAATTGACTTGTAGGAAAGGGGTACCAAGAGGTGGTTGAAGGATGTCTAATTACATGTACATGATGTTAACATGTTAATTGTATCAATATATGGTGACAAGTGACTCTTATAGGGTGCAAAGTGACTCTAATATGGTGAAAAAAGACTTGGTTGATTAGAGCCAAAATGTGGAACAAAATTAACTTGTATGAAAGTGGCATTAATAGGTGGTAAAAGGATGTCAAATTGGATGTATATGATGTTAACATGTTAATTGTTGTATATATAGGTGGAAAGTGACTCTTATAGGGTGCAAAGTGACTTTAATATGGTGAAAAGTGACTTACATGGTTGATTAGAACCAAATTGGTGGAACAAAATTGACCTGTATGAAATTGGAACTAAGAGGTGGTAAAAAGATGTCAACTTGGATGTATATGATGTTAACATGTTAATTATACAAATAGATTGTAGAAACTGACTCATATAGGGAGCAAAATGACTCTAATATGGTGAAAAGTGACTTACATGGTTAATTAGAACCAAAATGTGGACCAAAATTGACTCGTATGAATGTGGCACTAAGAGGTGGTAAAAGGATTTCTAATTGCATGTACATGATGTTAACATGTTAATTGTACCAATATATGATGGCAAGTGACTCTAATATGGTGAGAAGTCACTTACATGATTGATTAGAGCCAAAATGTGGCCAAAAATTGACTTGTAGGAAAGGGGTACCAAGAGGTGGTTAAAGGATGTCTAATTGCATGTACATGATGTTAACATGTTAATTTTTTCAATATATGGTGACAAGTGACTCTTATAGGGTGCAAAGTGACTCTAATATGGTGAAAAGTGACTTACATGGTTGATTAGAGCCAAAATGTGGAACAAAATTAACTTGTATGAAAGTGGCATTAATAGGTGGTAAAAGGATATCAAATTGGATGTATATGATGTTAA
The DNA here is from genome assembly GCF_009905375.1 of Apium graveolens. Classification (NCBI taxonomy): domain Eukaryota; kingdom Viridiplantae; phylum Streptophyta; class Magnoliopsida; order Apiales; family Apiaceae; genus Apium; species Apium graveolens. The sequence goes on along the minus strand of NW_027418199.1, from coordinate 35,408 downwards.
CATGTTAATTGTTCAATTTATGGTGGAAAGTGACTCTTATAGGGTGCAAAGTGACTCTAATATGGTGAAAAGTGACTTACATGGTTGATTAAAACCAAAATGTGGACCAAAATTGACATGTATGAAAGTGGAACTAAGAGGTGGTAAAAGGATGTCAAATTGGATGTATATGATGTTAACATGTTAATTATACAAATAGATTGTGGAAAGTGACTCATATAGCGTGCAAAATGACTCTAATATGGTGAAAAGTGACTTACATAGTTAATTAGAACCAAAATGTGGACCAAAATTGACTTGCATGAATGTGGCACTAAGAGGTGGTAAAAGGATTTCTAATTGCATGTACATGATGTTAACATGTTAATTGTACCAATATATGATGGCAAGTGACTCTTATAAGGTGCAAAGTGACTCTAATATGGTGAGAAGTCACTTACATGATTGATTAGAACCAAATTGTGGCCCAAAATTGACTTTTAGGAAAGGAGTACCAAGAGGTGGTTAAAGGATGTCTAATTGCATGTACATTAACATGTTAATTGTATCAATATATTGTGGCAAGTGACTTTTATACGACGCAAAGTGACTCTAATATGTTGAAAAGTAACTTACATGGTTGATTAGAGCCAAAATGTGGAACAAAATTAACTAGTATGAAAGTAGCATTAATAGGTGGTAAAAGGATGTCAAATTGGATATATATGATGTTAACATGTTAATTGTTATATATATGGGGGAAAGTGACTCTTATAGTGTGAAAAGTGACTCTAATATGGTGAAAAATGACTTACATGGTTGATTAGAACCAAAATGTGGAACAAAATTTACCTGTAAGAAATTGAACTAAGAGGTGGTAAAAAGATGTCAAATTGGTTGTATATGATGTTAACATGTTAATTATACTAATAGATTGTGGAAAGTGAATCATATAGGGTGCAAAGTGACTCTAATATGTTAAAAAGTGACTTACATGGTTGATTAGAGCCAAAATGTGGACCAAAATTAACTTGTATTAAAGTAGCATTAATAGGTGGTAAAAGGATGTCAAATTGGATGTATATGATGTTAACATGTTAATTGTTGTATATATGGTGGAAAGTGACTCTTATAGGGTGCAAAGTGACTCTAATATGGTGAAAAGTGACTTCCATGGTTGATTAGATCCAAAATGTGGAACAAAATTGACCTGTATGAAATTGGAAGTAAGAGGTGGTACAAAGATGTCAAATTGGATGTATATATGATGTTAACATGTTAATTATACTAATAGATTGTGGAAAGTGAATCATATAGGGTGCAAAATGACTCTAATATGGTGAAAAGTGACTTACATGGTTAATTAGAACCAAAATGTGGACCAAAATTGATTTGTATGAATGTGGCACTTAGAGGTGGTAAAAAGATTTCTAATTGCATGTACATGATGTTAACATGTTAATTGTACCAATATATGGTGGCAAGTGACTCTTATAAGGTGCAAAGTGACTCTAATATGGTGAGAAAACTTACATGATTGATAAGAGCCAAAATGTGGCCCAAAATTAACTTGTAGGAAAGGGGTACCAAGAGGTGGTTAAAGGATGTCTAATTGCATGTACATGATGTTAACATGTTAATTGTATCAATATATGGTGACAAGTGACTCTTATAGGGTGCAAAGTGATTCTAATATGGTGAAAAGTGACTTACATGGTTGATTAGAGCCAAAATGTGGAACAAAATTAACTTGTATGAAAATTAATAGGTGGTACAAGGATATCAAATTGGATGTATATGATGTTAACATGTTAATTGTTGTATTTATGGTGGAAAGTGACTCTTATAGGGTGCAAAGTGACTCTAAAATGGTGAAAAGTGACTTACATGGTTGATTAGAACCAAAATGTGGAACAAAATTGACCTGTATGAAAGTGGAACTAAGAGGTGGTAAAAGGATATAAAATTGGATGTATATGATGTTAACATTTTAGTTATACAAATAGATTGTGGAAAGTGACTCATATAGGGTGCAAAATGACTCTAATATGGTGAAAAGTGACTTACATGGTTAATTAGAACCAAAATGTGGACCAAAATTGACTCGGATGAATTTGGCACTAAGAGGTGGTAAAGGGATTTCTAATTGCATGTACATGATGTTAACATGTTAATTGTACCAATATATGATGGAAAGTGACTCTTATAAGGTGCAAAGTGACTCTAATATGGTGAGAAGTCACTTACATGACTGATTAGAACCAAAATGTGGCCAAAAATTGACTTGTTGGTAAGGAGTACCAAGAGGTGGTTAAAGGATGTCTAATTGCATGTACATGATGTTAACATGTTAATTGTATCAATATATTATGGCAAGTGACTCTTATAGGACACAAAGTGACTCTAATATGTTGAAAAGTGACTTGGTTGATTAGAGCCAAAATGTGGAACAAAATTAACTTGTATGAAAGTGGCATTAATAGGTGGTAAAAGGATATCAAATTGGATGTATATAATGTTAACATGTTAATTGTTGTATTTATGGTGGAAAGTGACTCTTATAGGGTGCAAAGTGACTCTAATATGGTGAAAAGTGACTTACATGGTTGATTAGAACCAAAATGTGGACCAAAATTGACATGTATGAAAGTGGAACTAAGAAGTGGTAAAAGGAAGTGAAATTGGATGTATATGATGTTAACATGTTAATTATACAAATAGATTGTGGAAAGTGACTCATATAAGGTACAAAATGACTCTAATATGGTGAAAAGTGACTTACATGGTTAATTAGAACCAAAATGTGGACAAAAATTGACTTGCATGAATGTGGCACTAAGAGGTGGTGAAAAGATTTCTAATTGCATGTACATGATGTTAACATGTTAATTGTAGCAATATATGGTGGCAAGTGACTCCTATAAGGTGCAAAGTGACTCTAATATGGTGAGAAGTCACTTACATGATTGATAAGAGCCAAAATGTGGCCCAAAATTAACTTGTAGGAAAGGGGTACCAAGAGGTGGTTAAACGATGTCTAATTGCATGTACATGATGTTAACATGTTAATTGTATCAATATATGGTGACAAGTGACTCTTATAGGGTGCAAAGTGATTCTAATATGGTGAAAAGTGACTTACATGGTTGATTAGAGCCAAAATGTGGAACAAAATTAACTTGTATGAAAGTGGCATTAATAGGTGGTAAAAGGATATCAAATTGGATGTATATGATGTTAACATGTTAATTGTTGTATTTATGGTGGAAAGTGACTCTTATAGGGTGCAAAGTGACTCTAAAATGGTGAAAAGTGACTAAACATGGTTGATTAGAACCAAAATGTGGAACAAAATTGACCTGTATGAAAGTGGAACTAAGAGGTGGTAAAAGGATATAAAATTGGATGTATATGATGTTAACATGTTAATTATACAAATAGATTGTGGAAAGTGACTCATATAGGGTGCAAAATGACTCTAATATGGTGAAAAGTGACTTACATGGTTAATTAGAACGAAAATGTGGACAAAAATTGACTTGCATGAATGTGGCACTAAGAGGTGGTAAAAGGATTTCTAAGTGCATGTAAATGATGTTAACATGTTAATTGTACCAATATATGATGGCAAGTGACTCTTATAAGGTGCAAAGTGACTCTAATATGGTGAGAAGTCACTTACATGATTGATTAGAAGCAAAATGTGGCCAAAAATTGACTTGTAGGAAAGGAGTACCAAGAGGTGGTTAAAGGATGTCTAATTGCATGTACATGATGTTAACATGTTAATTGTATCAATATATGGTGACAAGTTACTCTTATAGGGTGCAAAGTGATTCTAATATGGTGAAAAGTGATTTACATGGTTGATTAGAGCCAAAATGTGGAACAAATTTAACTTGTATGAAGTGCATTAATAGGTGGTAAAAGGATATCAAATTGGATGTATATGATGTTAACATGTTAATTGTTGTATTTATGGTGGAAAGTTATAGGGTGCAAAGTGACTCTAATATGGTGAAAAGTGACTTACATGGTTGATTAGAACCAAAATGTGGACCAAAATTGACATGTATGAAAGTCGAACTAAGAGGTGGTAAAAGGATGTCAAATTGGATGTATATGATGTTAACATGTTAATTATACAAATAAATTGTGGAAAGTGACTCATATAGGGTGCAAAATGACTCTAATATGGTGAAAAGTGACTTACATGGTTAATTAGAACCAAAATGTGGACCAAAATTGACTTGCATGAATGTGGCACTAAGAGGTGGTAAAAGGATTTCTAATTGCATGTACATGATGTTAACATGTTAATTGTACCAATATATGATGGCAAGTGACTTTTATAAGGTGCAAAGTGACTCTAATATGGTGAGAAGTCACTTACATGATTGATCAGAGCCAAAATGTGGCCCGAAATTGACTTGTAGGAAAGGGGTACCAAGAGGTGGTTGAAGGATGTCTAATTACATGTACATGATGTTAACATGTTAATTGTATCAATATATGGTGACAAGTGACTCTTATAGGGTGCAAAGTGACTCTAATATGGTGAAAAAAGACTTGGTTGATTAGAGCCAAAATGTGGAACAAAATTAACTTGTATGAAAGTGGCATTAATAGGTGGTAAAAGGATGTCAAATTGGATGTATATGATGTTAACATGTTAATTGTTGTATATATGGTGGAAAGTGACTCTTATAGGGTGCAAAGTGACTTTAATATGGTGAAAAGTGACTTACATGGTTTGATTAGAACCAAATTGTGGAACAAAATTGACCTGTATGAAATTGGAACTAAGAGGTGGTAAAAAGATGTCAACTTGGATGTATATGATGTTAACATGTTAATTATACAAATAGATTGTAGAAACTGACTCATATAGGGAGCAAAATGACTCTAATATGGTGAAAAGTGACTTACATGGTTAATTAGAACCAAAATGTGGACCAAAATTGACTCGTATGAATGTGGCACTAAGAGGTGGTAAAAGGATTTCTAATTGCATGTACATGATGTTAACATGTTAATTGTACCAATATATGATGGCAAGTGACTCTTATAAGGTGCAAAGTGACTCTAATATGGTGAGAAGTCACTTACATGATTGATTAGAGCCAAAATGTGGCCAAAAATTGACTTGTAGGAAAGGGGTACCAAGAGGTGGTTAAAGGATGTCTAATTGCATGTACATGATGTTAACATGTTAAATTTTTCAATATATGGTGACAAGTGACTCTTATAGGGTGCAAAGTGACTCTAATATGGTGAAAAGTGACTTACATGGTTGATTAGAGCCAAAATGTGGAACAAAATTAACTTGTATGAAAGTGGCATTAATAGGTGGTAAAAGGATATCAAATTGGATGTATATGATGTTAACATGTTAATTGTTCCATTTATGGTGGAAAGTGACTCTTATAGGGTGCAAAGTGACTCTAATATGGTGAAAAGTGACTTACATGGTTGATTAAAACCAAAATGTGGACCAAAATTGACATGTATGAAAGTGGAACTAAGAGGTGGTAAAAGGATGTCAAATTGGATGTATATGATGTTAACATGTTAATTATACAAATAGATTGTGGAAAGTGACTCATATAGGGTGCAAAATGACTCTAATATGGTGAAAAGTGACTTACATAGTTAATTAGAACCAAAATGTGGACCAAAATTGACTTGCATGAATGTGGCACTAAGAGGTGGTAAAAGGATTTCTAATTGCATGTACATGATGTTAACATGTTAATTGTACCAATATATGATGGCAAGTGACTCTTATAAGGTGCAAAGTGACTCTAATATGGTGAGAAGTCACTTACATGATTGATTAGAACCAAATTGTGGCCCAAAATTGACTTTTAGGAAAGGAGTACCAAGAGGTGGTTAAAGGATGTCTAATTGCATGTACATTAACATGTTAATTGTATCAATATATTGTGGCAAGTGACTTTTATACGACGCAAAGTGACTCTAATATGTTGAAAAGTAACTTACATGGTTGATTAGAGCCAAAATGTGGAACAAAATTAACTAGTATGAAAGTAGCATTAATAGGTGGAAAAAGAATGTCAAATTGGATATATATGATGTTAACATGTTAATTGTTATATATATGGTGGAAAGTGACTCTTATAGTGTGAAAAGTGACTCTAATATGGTGAAAAATGACTTACATGGTTGATTAGAACCAAATGTGGAACAAAATTTACCTGTATGAAATTGAACTAAGAGGTGGTAAAAAGATGTCAAATTGGTTGTATATGATGTTAACATGTTAATTATACTAATAGATTGTGGAAAGTGAATCATATAGGGTGCAAAGTGACTCTAATATGTTAAAAAGTGACTTACATGGTTGATTAGAGCCAAAATGTGGAACAAAATTAACTTGTATGAAAGTAGCATTAATAGGTGGTAAAAGGATGTCAAATTGGATGTATATGATGTTAACATGTTAATTGTTGTATATATGGTGGAAAGTGACTCTTATAGGGTGCAAAGTGACTCTAATATGGTGAAAAGTGACTTACATGGTTGATTAGATCCAAAATGTGGAACAAAATTGACCTGTATGAAATTGGAAGTAAGAGGTGGTACAAAGATGTCAAATTGGATGTATATATGATGTTAACATGTTAATTATACTAATAGATTGTGGAAAGTGAATCATATAGGGTGCAAAATGACTCTAATATGGTGAAAAGTGACTTACATGGTTAATTAGAACCAAAATGTGGACCAAAATTGACTTTGTATGAATGTGGCACTAAGAGGTGGTAAAAAGATTTCTAATTGCATGTACATGATGTTAACATGTTAATTGTACCAATATATGGTGGCAAGTGACTCTTATAAGGTGCAAAGTGACTCTAATATGGTGAGAAGTCACTTACATGATTGATAAGAGCCAAAATGTGGCCCAAAATTAACTTGTAGGAAAGGGGTACCAAGAGGTGGTTAAAGGATGTCTAATTGCATGTACATGATGTTAACATGTTAATTGTATCAATATATGGTGACAAGTGACTCTTATAGGGTGCAAAGTGATTCTAATATGGTGAAAAGTGACTTACATGGTTGATTAGAGCCAAAATGTGGAACAAAATTAACTTGTATGAAAGTGGCATTAATAGGTGGTAAAAGGATATCAAATTGGATGTATATGATGTTAACATGTTAATTGTTGTATTTATGGTGGAAAGTGACTCTTATAGGGTGCAAAGTGACTCTAAAATGGTGAAAAGTGACTTACATGGTTGATTAGAACCAAAATGTGGAACAAAATTGACCTGTATGAAAGTGGAACTAAGAGGTGGTAAAAGGATATAAAATTGGATGTATATGATGGTAACATTTTAATTATACAAATAGATTGTGGAAAGTGACTCATATAGGGTGCAAAATGACTCTAATATGGTGAAAAGTGACTTACATGGTTAATTAGAACCAAAATGTGGACCAAAATTGACTCGGATGAATTTGGCACTAAGAGGTGGTAAAAGGGATTTCTAATTGCATGTACATGATGTTAACATGTTAATTGTACCAATATATGATGGAAAGTGACTCTTATAAGGTGCAAAGTGACTCTAATATGGTGAGAAGTCACTTACATGACTGATTAGAACCAAAATGTGGCCAAAAATTGACTTGTAGGAAAGGAGTACCAAGAGGTGGTTAAAGGATGTCTAATTGCATGTACATGATGTTAACATGTTAATTGTATCAATATATTATGGCAAGTGACTCTTATAGGACACAAAGTGACTCTAATATGTTGAAAAGTGACTTACATGGTTGATTAGAGCCAAAATGTGGAACAAAATTAACTTGTATGAAAGTGGCATTAATAGGTGGTAAAAGGATATCAAATTGGATGTATATAATGTTAACATGTTAATTGTTGTATTTATGGTGGAAAGTGACTCTTATAGGGTGCAAAGTGACTCTAATATGGTGAAAAGTGACTTACATGGTTGATTAGAACCAAAATGTGGACCAAAATTGACATGTATGAAAGTGGAACTAAGAAGTGGTAAAAGGAAGTCAAATTGGATGTATATGATGTTAACATGTTAATTATACAAATAGATTGTGGAAAGTGACTCATATAAGGTACAAAATGACTCTAATATGGTGAAAAGTGACTTACATGGTTAATTAGAACCAAAATGTGGACAAAAATTGACTTGCATGAATGTGGCACTAAGAGGTGGTAAAAGGATTTCTAATTGCATGTACATAATGTTAACATGTTAATTGTACCAATATATGATGGCAAGTGACTCTTATAAGGTGCAAAGTGACTCTAATATGGTGAGAAGTCACTTACATGATTGATTAGAACCAAAATGTGGCCCAAAAATTGACTTTTAGGAAAGGAGTACCAAGAGGTGGTTAAAGGATGTCTAATTGCGTGTACATGATGTTAACATGTTAATTGTATCAATATATTGTGGCAAGTGAGTTTTATACGACGCAAAGTGACTCTAATATGTTGAAAAGTGACTTACATGGTTGATTAGAGCCAAAATGTTGAACAAAATTAACTTGTATGAAAGTAGCATTAATAGGTGGTAAAGGATGTCAAATTGGATGTATATGATGTTAACATGTTAATTGTTGTATATATGATGGAAAGTGACTCTTATAGGGTGAAAAGTGACCCTATTATGGTGAAAAATGACTTACATGGTTGATTAGAACCAAAATGTGGAACAAAATTTACCTGTATGATATTGAACTAAGAGGTGGTAAAAAGATGTCAAATTGGTTGTATACGATGTTAACATGTTAATTATACTAATAGATTGTGGAAAGTGAATCATATAGGGTGCAAAGTGACTCTAATATGTTGAAAAGTGACTTACATGGTTGATTAGAGCCAAAATGTGGAACAAAATTAACTTGTATGAAAGTAGCATTAATAGGTGGTAAAAGGATGTCAAATTGGATGTATATGATGTTAACATGTTAATTGTTGTATATATGGTGGAAAGTGACTCTTATAGGGTGCAAAGTGACTCTAATATGGTGAAAAGTGACTTACATGGTTGATTAGATCCAAAATGTGGAACAAAATTGACCTGTATGAAATTGGAAGTAAGAGGTGGTACAAAGATGTCAAATTGGATGTATATATGATGTTAACATGTTAATTATACTAATAGATTGTGGAAAGTGAATCATATAGTGTGCAAAATGACTCTAAAATAGTGAAAAGTGACTTACATGGTTAATTAGAACCAAAATGTGGACCAAAATTGACTTGTATGAATGTGGCACTAAGAGGTGGTAAGAAGATTTCTAATTGCATGTACATGATGTTAACATGTTAATTGTACCAATATATGGTGGCAAGTGACTCTTATAAGGTGCAAAGTGACTCTAATATGGTGAGAAGTCACTTACATGATTGATATGAGCCAAAATGTGGCCCAAAATTAACTTGTAGGAAAGGGGTACCAAGAGGTGGTTAAAGAATGTCTAATTGCATGTACATGATGTTAACATGTTAATTGTATCAATATATGGTGACAAGTTACTCTTATAGGGTGCAAAGTGATTCTAATATGGTGAAAAGTGACTTACATGGTTGATTAGAGCCTAAATGTGGAACAAAATTAACTTGTATGAAAGTGGCATTAATAGGTGGTAAAAGGATATCAAATTGGATGTATATGATGTTAACATGTTAATTGTTGTATTTATGGTGGAAAGTGACTCTTATAGGGTGCAAAGTGACTCTAAAATGGTGAAAAGTGACTTACATGGTTGATTAGAACCAAAATGTGGAACAAAATTGACCTGTATGAAAGTGGAACTAAGAGGTGGTAAAAGGATATAAAATTGGATGTATATGATGTTAACATTTTAATTATACAAATAGATTGTGGAAAGTGACTCATATAGGGTGCAAAATGACTCTAATATGGTGAAAAGTGACTTACATGGTTAATTAGAACCAAAATGTGGACCAAAATTGACTCGGATGAATTTGGCACTAAGAGGTGGTAAAGGATTTCTAATTGCATATACATGATGTTAACATGTTAATTATACCAATATATGATGGCAAGTGACTCTTATAAGGTGCAAAGTGACTCTAATATGGTGAGAAGTCACTTACATGATTGATTAGAGCAAAAATGTGGCCAAAAATTGACTTGTAGGAAAGGAGGTACCAAGAGGTGGTTAAAGGATGTCTAATTGCATGTACATGATGTTAACATGTTAATTGTATCAATATATGGTGACAAGTGACTCTTATAGGGTGCAAAGTGACTCTAATATGGTGAAAAGTGACTTACATGGTTGATTAGAGCCAAAATGTGGAACAAAATTAACTTGTATGAAAGTGGCATTAATAGGTGGTAAAAGGATATCAAATTGGATGTATATAATGTTAACATGTTAATTGTTGTATTTATGGTGGAAAGTGACTCTTATAGGGTGCAAAGTGACTCTAATATGGTGAAAAGTGACTTACATGGTTGATTAGAACCAAAATGTGGACCAAAATTGACATGTATGAAAGTGGAACTAAGAAGTGGTAAAAGGAAGTCAAATTGGATGTATATGATGTTAACATGTTAATTATACAAATAGATTGTGGAAAGTGACTCATATAAGGTACAAAATGACTCTAATATGGTGAAAAGTGACTTACATGGTTAATTAGAACCAAAATGTGGACAAAAATTGACTTGCATGAATGTGGCACTAAGAGGTGGTAAAAGGATTTCTAATTGCATGTACATAATGTTAACATGTTAATTGTACCAATATATGATGGCAAGTGACTCTTATAAGGTGCAAAGTGACTCTAATATGGTGAGAAGTCACTTACATGATTGATTAGAACCAAAATGTGGCCCAAAAATTGACTTTTAGGAAAGGAGTACCAAGAGGTGGTTAAAGGATGTCTAATTGCATGTACATGATGTTAACATGTTAATTGTATCAATATATTGTGGCAAGTGAGCTTTTATACGACGCAAAGTGACTCTAATATGTTGAAAAGTGACTTACATGGTTGATTAGAGCCAAAATGTTGAACAAAATTAACTTGTATGAAAGTAGCATTAATAGGTGGTAAAAGGATGTCAAATTGGATGTATATGATGTTAACATGTTAATTGTTGTATATATGGTGGAAAGTGACTCTTATAGGGTGAAAAGTGACTCTAATATGGTGAAAAATGACTTACATGGTTGATTAGAACCAAAATGTGGAACAAAATTTACCTGTATGATATTGAACTAAGAGGTGGTAAAAAGATGTCAAATTGGTTGTATACGATGTTAACATGTTAATTATACTAATAGATTGTGGAAAGTGAATCATATAGGGTGCAAAGTGACTCTAATATGTTGAAAAGTGACTTACATGGTTGATTAGAGCCAAAATGTGGAACAAAATTAACTTGTATGAAAGTAGCATTAATAGGTGGTAAAAGGATGTCAAATTGGATGTATATGATGTTAACATGTTAATTGTTGTATATATGGTGGAAAGTGACTCTTATAGGGTGCAAAGTGACTCTAATATGGTGAAAAGTGACTTACATGGTTGATTAGATCCAAAATGTGGAACAAAATTGACCTGTATGAAATTGGAAGTAAGAGGTGGTACAAAGATGTCAAATTGGATGTATATATGATGTTAACATGTTAATTATACTAATAGATTGTGGAAAGTGAATCATATAGGGTGCAAAATGACTCTAATATGGTGAAAAGTGACTTACATGGTTAATTAGAACCAAAATGTGGACCAAAATTGACTTGTATGAATGTGGCACTAAGAGGTGGTAAGAAGATTTCTAATTGCATGTACATGATGTTAACATGTTAATTGTACCAATATATGGTGGCAAGTGACTCTTATAAGGTGCAAAGTGACTCTAATATGGTGAGAAGTCACTTACATGATTGATATGAGCCAAAATGTGGCCCAAAATTAACTTGTAGGAAAGGGGTACCAAGAGGTGGTTAAAGGAATGTCTAATTGCATGTACATGATGTTAACATGTTAATTGTATCAATATATGGTGGCAAGTGACTCTTATAGGGTGCAAAGTGATTCTAATATGGTGAAAAGTGACTTACATGGTTGATTAGAGCCTAAATGTGGAACAAAATTAACTTGTATGAAAGTGGCATTAATAGGTGGTAAAAGGATATCAAATTGGATGTATATGATGTTAACATGTTAATTGTTGTATTTATGGTGGAAAGTGACTCTTATAGGGTGCAAAGTGACTCTAAAATGGTGAAAAGTGACTTACATGGTTGATTAGAACCAAAATGTGGAACAAAATTGACCTGTATGAAAGTGGAACTAAGAGGTGGTAAAAGGATGTCAAATTGGATGTATATGATGTTAACATGTTAATTATACAAATAGATTGTGGAAAGTGACTCATATAGGGTGCAAAATGACTCTAATATGGTGAAAAGTGACTTACATGGTTAATTAGAACCAAAATGTGGACCAAAATTGACTCGGATGAATTTGGCACTAAGAGGTGGTAAAAGGATTTCTAATTGCATGTACATGATGTTAACATGTTAATTGTACCAATATATGATGGCAAGTGACTCTTATAAGGTGCAAAGTGACTCTAATATGGTGAGAAGTCACTTACATGATTGATTAGAGCCAAAATGTGGCCAAAAATTGACTTGTAGGAAAGGAGGTACCAAGAGGTGGTTAAAGGATGTCTAATTGCATGTACATGATGTTAACATGTTAATTGTATCAATATATGGTGACAAGTGACTCTTATAGGGTGCAAAGTGACTCTAATATGGTGAAAAGTGACTTACATGGTTGATTAGAGCCAAAATGTGGAACAAAATTAACTTGTATGAAAGTGGCATTAATAGGTGGTAAAAGGATATCAAATTGGATGTATATGATGTTAACATGTTAATTGTTGTATTTATGGTGGAAAGTGACTCTTATAGGGTGCAAAGTGACTCTAATATGGTGAAAAGTGACTTACATGGTTGATTAGAACCAAAATGTGGAACAAAATTGACATGTATGAAAGTGGAACTAAGAGTGGTAAAAGGAATGTCAAATTGGATGTATATGATGTTAACATGTTAATTATACAAATAGATTGTGGAAAGTGACTCATATAGGGTAGCAAAATGACTCTAATATGGTGAAAAGTGACTTACATGGTTAATTAGAACCAAAATGTGGACCAAAATTGACTTGCATGAATGTGGCACTAAGAGGTGGTAAAAGGATTTCTAATTGCATGTACATGATGTTAACATGTTAATTGTACCAATATATGATGGCAAGTGACTCTTATAAGGTGCAAAGTGACTCTAATATGGTGAGAAGTCACTTACATGATTGATTAGAGCCAAAATGTGGCCCAAAAATTGACTTGTAGGAAAGGGAGTACCAAGAGGTGGTTAAAGGATGTCTAATTGCATGTACATGATGTTAACATGTTAATTGTATCAATATATTGTGGCAAGTGACTTTTATACGACGCAAAGTGACTCTAATATGGTGAAAAGTGACTTACATGGTTGATTAGAGCCAAAATGTGGAACAAAATTAACTTGTATGAAAGTAGCATTAATAGGTGGTAAAAGGATAGTCAAATTGGATGTATATGATGTTAACATGTTAATTGTTGTATATATGGTGGAAAGTGACTCTTATAGGGTGAAAAGTGACTCTAATATGGTGAAAAAGTGACTTACATGGTTGATTAGAACCAAAATGTGGAACAAAATTGACCTGTATGATATTGAACTAAGAGGTGGTAAAAAGATGTCAAATTGGTTGTATACTGATGTTAACATGTTAATTATACTAATAGATTGTGGAAAGTGAATCATATAGGGTGCAAAGTGACTCTAATATGGTGAAAAAGTGACTTACATGGTTGATTAGAGCCAAAATGTGGAACAAAATTAACTTGTATGAAAGTAGCATTAATAGGTGGTAAAAGGATGTCAAATTGGATGTATATGATGTTAACATGTTAATTGTTGTATATATGGTGGAAAGTGACTCTTATAGGGTGCAAAGTGACTCTAATATGGTGAAAAGTGACTTACATGGTTGATTAGATCCAAAATGTGGAACAAAATTGACCTGTATGAAATTGGAAGTAAGAGGTGGTACAAAGATGTCAAATTGGATGTATATATGATGTTAACATGTTAATTATACTAATAGATTGTGGAAAGTGAATCATATAGGGTGCAAAATGACTCTAATATGGTGAAAAGTGACTTACATGGTTAATTAGAACCAAAATGTGGACCAAAATTGACTTGTATGAATGTGGCACTAAGAGGTGGTAAGAAGATTTCTAATTGCATGTACATGATGTTAACATGTTAATTGTACCAATATATGGTGGCAAGTGACTCTTATAAGGTGCAAAGTGACTCTAATATGGTGAGAAGTCACTTACATGATTGATATGAGCCAAAATGTGGCCCAAAATTAACTTGTAGGAAAGGGGTACCAAGAGGTGGTTAAAGAATGTCTAATTGCATGTACATGATGTTAACATGTTAATTGTATCAATATATGGTGACAAGTTACTCTTATAGGGTGCAAAGTGATTCTAATATGGTGAAAAGTGACTTACATGGTTGATTAGAGCCTAAATGTGGAACAAAATTAACTTGTATGAAAGTGGCATTAATAGGTGGTAAAAGGATATCAAATTGGATGTATATGATGTTAACATGTTAATTGTTGTATTTATGGTGGAAAGTGACTCTTATAGGGTGCAAAGTGACTCTAAAATGGTGAAAAGTGACTTACATGGTTGATTAGAACCAAAATGTGGAACAAAATTGACCTGTATGAAAGTGGAACTAAGAGGTGGTAAAAGCATGTCAAATTGGATGTATATGATGTTAACATGTTAATTATACAAATAGATTATGGAAAGTGACTCATATAGGGTGCAAAATGACTCTAATATGGTGAAAAGTGACTTACATGGTTAATTAGAACCAAAATGTGGACCAAAATTGACTTGCATGAATGTGGCACTAAGAGGTGGTAAAAGGATTTCTAATTGCATGTACATGATGTTAACATGTTAATTGTACCAATATATGATGGCAAGTGACTCTTATCAGGTTCAAAGTGACTCTAATATGGTGAGAAGTCACTTACATGATTGATTAGAGCCAAAATGTGGCCAAAAATTGACTTGTAGGAAAGGGGTAACAAGAGGTGGTTAAAGGATGTCTAATTGCATGTACATGATGTTAACATGTTAATTGTATCAATATATGGTGACAAGTGACTCTTATAGGGTGCAAAGTGATTCTAATATGGTCAAAAGTGACTTACATGGTTGATTAGAGCCAAAATGTGGAACAAAATTAACTTGTATGAAAGTGGCATTAATAGGTGGTAAAAGGATATAAAATTGGATGTATATGATGTTAACATGCTAATTGTTGTATTTATGGTGGAAAGTGACTCTTATAGGTGCAAAGTGACTCTAAAATGGTGAAAAGTGACTTGCAAGGTTGATTAGAACCAAAATGTGGAACAAAATTGACCTGTATGAAAGTGGAACTAAGAGGTGGTAAAAGGATGTCAAATTGGATGTATATGATGTTAACATGTTAATTATACAAATAGATTGTGGAAAGTGACTCATATAGGGTGCAAAATGACTCTAATATGGTGAAAAGTGACTTACATGGTTAATTAGAACCAAAATGTGGACCAAAATTGACTCGGATGAATGTGGCACTAAGAGGTGGTAAAAGGATTTCTAATTGCATGTACATGATGTTAACATGTTAACTGTACCAATATATGATGGCAAGTGACTCTTATAAGGTGCAAAGTGACTCTAATATGCTGAGAAGTCACTTACATGATTGATTAGAGCCAAAATCTGGCCAAAAATTGACTTGTAGGAAAGGGGTACCAAGAGGTGGTTAAAGGACGTCTAATTGCATGTACATGATGTTAACATGTTAATTGTATCAATATATGGTGACAAGTGACTCTTATAAGGTGCAAAGTGATTCTAATATGGTGAAAAGTGACTTACATGGTTGATTAGAGCCAAAATGTGGAACAAAATTAACTTGTATGAAAGTGGCATTAATAGGTGGTAAAAGGATATCAAATTGGATGTATATGATGTTAACATGTTAATTGTTGTATTATGGTGGAAAGTGACTCTTATAGGGTGCAAAGTGACTCTAAAATGGTAAAAAGTGACTTACATGGTTGATTAGAACCAAAATGTGGAACAAAATTGACCTGTATGAAAGTGGAACTAAGAGGTGGTAAAAGGATATAAAATTGGATGTATATGATGTTAACATGTTAATTATACAAATAGATTGTGGAAAGTGACTCATATATGGTGCAAAATGACTCTAATATGGTGAAAAGTGACTTACATGGTTGATTAGAGCCAAAACGTGGAACAAAATTAACTTGTATGAAAGTAGCATTAATAGGTGGTAAAAGGATGTCAAATTGGATGTATATGATGTTAACATGTTAATTGTTGTATATATGGTGGAAAGTGACTCTTATAGGGTGCAAAGTGACTCTAATATGGTGAAAAGTGACTTACATGGTTGATTAGATCCAAAATGTGGAACAAAATTGACCTGTATGAAATTGGAAGTAAGAGGTGGTACAAAGATGTCAAATTGGATGTATATATGATGTTAACATGTTAATTATACTAATAGATTGTGGAAAGTGAATCATATAGGGTGCAAAATGACTCTAATATGGTGAAAAGTGACTTACATGGTTAATTAGAACCAAAATGTGGACCAAAATTGACTTGTATGAATGTGGCACTAAGAGGTGGTAAGAAGATTTCTAATTGCATGTACATGATGTTAACATGTTAATTGTACCAATATATGGTGGCAAGTGACTCTTATAAGGTGCAAAGTGACTCTAATATGGTGAGAAGTCACTTACATGATTGATATGAGCCAAAATGTGGCCCAAAATTAACTTGTAGGAAAGGGGTACCAAGAGGTGGTTAAAGGATGTCTAATTGCATGTACATGATGTTAACATGTTAATTGTATCAATATATGGTGGCAAGTGACTCTTATAGGGTGCAAAGTGATTCTAATATGGTGAAAAGTGACTTACATGGTTGATTAGAGCCAAAATGTGGAACAAAATTAACTTGTATGAAAGTGGCATTAATAGGTGGTAAAAGGATATAAAATTGGATGTATATGATGTTAACATGTTAATTGTTGTATTTATGGTGGAAAGTGACTCTTATAGGGTGCAAAGTGACTCTAAAATGGTGAAAAGTGACTTACATGGTTGATTAGAACCAAAATGTGGAACAAAATTGACCTGTATGAAAGTGGAACTAAGAGGTGGTAAAAGGATGTCAAATTGGATGTATATGATGTTAACATGTTAATTATACAAATAGATTGTGGAAAGTGACTCATATAGGGTGCAAAATGACTCTAATATGGTGAAAAGTGACTTACATGGTTAATTAGAACCAAAATGTGGACCAAAATTGACTCGGATGAATGTGGCACTAAGAGGTGGTAAAAGGATTTCTAATTGCATGTACATGATGTTAACATGTTAATTGTACCAATATATGATGGCAAGTGACTCTTATAAGGTGCAAAGTGACTCTAATATGCTGAGAAGTCACTTACATGATTGATTAGAGCCAAAATCTGGCCAAAAATTGACTTGTAGGAAAGGGGTACCAAGAGGTGGTTAAAGGATGTCTAATTGCATGTACATGATGTTAACATGTTAATTGTATCAATATATGGTGACAAGTGACTCTTATAGGTGCAAAGTGATTCTAATATGGTGAAAAGTGACTTACATGGTTGATTAGAGCCAAAATGTGGAACAAAATTAACTTGTATGAAAGTGGCATTAATAGGTGGTAAAAGGATATCAAATTGGATGTATATGATGTTAACATGTTAATTGTTGTATTTATGGTGGAAAGTGACTCTTATAGGGTGCAAAGTGACTCTAAAATGGTGAAAAGTGACTTACATGGTTGATTAGAACCAAAATGTGGAACAAAATTGACCTGTATGAAAGTGGAACTAAGAGGTGGTAAAAGGATATAAATTGGATGTATATGATGTTAACATGTTAATTATACAAATAGATTGTGGAAAGTGACTCATATATGGTGCAAAATGACTCTAATATGGTGAAAAGTGACTTACATGGTTGATTAGAGCCAAAATGTGGAACAAAATTAACTTGTATGAAAGTAGCATTAATAGGTGGTAAAAGGATATCAAATTGGATGTATATGATGTTAACATGTTAATTGTTGTATTTATGGTGGAAAGTGACTCTTATAGGGTGCAAAGTGACTCTAAATATGGTGAAAAGTGACTTACATGGTTGATTAGAACCAAAATGTGGAACAAAAATTGACCTGTATGAAAGTGGAACTAAGAGGTGGTAAAAGAGTGTCAAATTGGATGTATATGATGTTAACATGTTAATTATACAAATAGATTGTGGAAAGTGACTCATATAGGGTGCAAAATGACTCTAATATGGTTGAAAAGTGACTTACATGGTTAATTAGAACCAAAATGTGGACCAAAATTGACTCGGATGAATGTGGCACTAAGAGGTGGTAAAAGGATTTCTAATTGCATGTACATGATGTTAACATGTTAAGTGTAATCAATATATTGTGGCAAGTGACTTTTATACGACGCAAAGTGACTATAATATGTTGAAAAGTGACTTACATGGTTGATTAGAGCCAAAATGTGGAACAAAATTAACTTGTATGAAAGTAGCATTAATAGGTGGTAAAAGGATGTCAAATTGGATGTATATGATGTTAACATGTTAATTGTTAGTATATATGGTGGAAGTGACTCTTATAGGGTGAAAAGTGACTCTAATATGGTGAAAAATGACTTACATGGTTGATTAGAACCAAAATGTGGAACAAAATTTACCTGTATGAAATTGAACTAAGAGGTGGTAAAAAGATGTCAAATTGGTTGTATATGATGTTAACATGTTAATTATACTAATAGATTGTGGAAAGTGAATCATATAGGGTGCAAAGTGACTCTAATATGTTGAAAAGTGACTTACATGGTTGATTAGAGCCAAAATGTGGAACAAAATTAACTTGTATGAAAGTAGCATTAATAGGTGGTAAAAGGATGTCAAATTGGATGTATATGATGTTAACATGTTAATTGTTGTATATATGGTGGAAAGTGACTCTTATAGGGTGCAAAGTGACTCTAATATGGTGAAAAGTGACTTACATGGTTGATTAGATCCAAAATGTGGAACAAAATTGACCTGTATGAAATTGGAAGTAAGAGGTGGTACAAAGATGTCAAATTGGATGTATATATGATGTTAACATGTTAATTATACTAATAGATTGTGGAAAGTGAATCATATAGGGTGCAAAATGACTCTAATATGGTGAAAAGTGACTTACATGGTTAATTAGAACCAAAATGTGGACCAAAATTGACTTGTATGAATGTGGCACTAAGAGGTGGTAAAAGATTTCTAATTGCATGTACATGATGTTAACATGTTAATTGTACCAATATATGGTGGCAAGTGACTCTTATAAGGTGCAAAGTGACTCTAATATGGTGAGAAGTCACTTACATGATTGATAGAGCCAAAATGTGGCCCAAAATTAACTTGTAGGAAAGGGGTACCAAGAGGTGGTTAAAGGATGTCTAATTGCATGTACATGATGTTAACATGTTAATTGTATCAATATATGGTGACAAGTGACTCTTATAGGGTGCAAAGTGATTCTAATATGGTGAAAAGTGACTTACATGGTTGATTAGAGCCTAAATGTGGAACAAAATTAACTTGTATGAAAGTGGCATTAATAGGTGGTAAAAGGATATCAAATTGGATGTATATGATGTTAACATGTTAATTGTTGTATTTATGGTGGAAAGTGACTCTTATAGGGTGCAAAGTGACTCTAAAATGGTGAAAAGTGACTTACATGGTTGATTAGAACCAAAATGTGGAACAAAATTGACCTGTATGAAAGTGGAACTAAGAGGTGGTAAAAGGATGTCAAATTGGATGTATATGATGTTAACATGTTAATTATACAAATAGATTGTGGAAAGTGACTCATATAGGGTGCAAAATGACCCTAATATGGTGAAAAGTGACTTACATGGTTAATTAGAACCAAAATGTGGACCAAAATTGACTTCGTATGAATGTGGCACTAAGAGGTGGTAAAAGAATTTCTAATTGCATGTACATGATGTTAACATGTTAATTGTACCAATATATGATGGCAAGTGACTCTTATAAGGTGCAAAGTTACTCTAATATGGTGAGAAGTCACTTACATGATTGATTAGAGCCAAAATGTGGCCAAAATTGACTTGTAGGAAAGGGGTACCAAGAGGTGGTTAAAGGATGTCTAATTGCATGTACATGATGTTAACATGTTAATTGTATCAATATATGGTGACAAGTGACTCTTATAGGGTGCAAAGTGATTCTAATATGGTGAAAAGTGACTTACATGGTTGATTAGAGCCAAAATGTGGAACAAAATTAACTTGTATGAAAGTGGCATTAATAGGTGGTAAAAGGATATCAAATTGGATGTATATGATGTTAACATGTTAATTGTTGTATTTATGGTGGAAAGTGACTCTTATAGGGTGCAAAGTGACTCTAAATGGTGAAAAGTGACTTACATGGTTGATTAGAACCAAAATGTGGAACAAAATTGACCTGTATGAAAGTGGAACTAAGAGGTGGTAAAAGGATGTCAAATTGGATGTATATGATGTTAACATGTTAATTATACAAATAGATTGTGGAAAGTGACTCATATAGGGTGCAAAATGACTCTAATATGGTGAAAAGTGACTTACATGGTTAATTAGAACCAAAATGTGGACCAAAATTGACTCGGATGAATGTGGCACTAAGAGGTGGTAAAAGGATTTCTAATTGCATGTACATGATGTTAACATGTTAATTGTACCAATATATGATGGCAAGTGACTCTTATAAGGTGCAAAGTGACTCTAATATGGTGAGAAGTCACTTACATGATTGATTAGAGCCAAAATGTGGCCAAAAATTGACTTGTAGGAAAGGGGTACCAAGAGGTGGTTAAAGGATGTCTAATTGCATGTACATGATGTTAACATGTTAATTGTATCAATATATGGTGACAAGTGACTCTTATAGGGTGCAAAGTGATTCTAATATGGTGAAAAGTGACTTACATGGTTGATTAGAGCCAAAATGTGGAACAAAATTAACTTGTATGAAAGTGGCATTAATAGGTGGTAAAAGGATATCAAATTGGATGTATATGATGTTAACATGTTAATTGTTGTATTTATGGTGGAAAGTGACTCTTATAGGGTGCAAAGTGACTCTAAATATGGTGAAAAGTGACTTACATGGTTGATTAGAACCAAAATGTGGAACAAATTGACCTGTATGAAAGTGGAACTAAGAGGTGGTAAAAGATGTCAAATTGGATGTATATGATGTTAACATGTTAATTATACAAATAGATTGTGGAAAGTGACTCATATAGGGTGCAAAATGACTCTAATATGGTGAAAAGTGACTTACATGGTTAATTAGAACCAAAATGTGGACCAAAATTGACTTCGGATGAATGTGGCACTAAGAGGTGGTAAAAGGATTTCTAATTGCATGTACATGATGTTAACATGTTAATTGTACCAATATATGGTGGCAAGTGACTCTTATAAGGTGCAAAGTGACTCTAATATGGTGAGAAGTCACTTACATGATTGATATGAGCCAAAATGTGGCCCAAAATTGACTTGTAGGAAAGGGGTACCAAGAGGTGGTTAAAGATGTCTAATTGCATGTACATGATGTTAACATGTTAATTGTATCAATATATGGTGACAAGTTACTCTTATAGGGTGCAAAGTGATTCTAATATGGTGAAAAGTGACTTACATGGTTGATTAGAGCCTAAAATGTGGAACAAAATTAACTTGTATGAAAGTGGCATTAATAGGTGGTAAAAGGATATCAAATTGGATGTATATGATGTTAACATGTTAATTGTTGTATTTATGGTGGAAAGTGACTCTTATAGGGTGCAAAGTGACTCTAATATGGTGAAAAGTGACTTACATGGTTGATTAGAACCAAATGTGGAACAAAATTGACCTGTATGAAAGTGGAACTAAGAGGTGGTAAAAGCATGTCAAATGGATGTATATGATGTTAACATGTTAATTATACAAATAGATTGTGGAAAGTGACTCATATAGGGTGCAAAATGACTCTAATATGGTGAAAAGTGACTTACATGGTTAATTAGAACCAAAATGTGGACCAAAATTGACTCGGATGAATTTGGCACTAAGAGGTGGTAAAAGGATTTCTAATTGCATGTACATGATGTTAACATGTTAATTGTACCAATATATGATGGCAAGTGACTCTTATAAGGTGCAAAGTGACTCTAATATGGTGAGAAGTCACTTACATGATTGATTAGAGCCAAATGTGGCCAAAAATTGACTTGTAGGAAAGGGGTACCAAGAGGTGGTTAAAGGATGTCTAATTGCATGTACATGATGTTAACATGTTAATTGTATCAATATATGGTGACAAGTGACTCTTATAGGGTGCAAAGTGATTCTAATATGGTGAAAAGTGACTTACATGGTTGATTAGAGCCAAAATGTGGAACAAAATTAACTTGTATGAAAGTGGCATTAATAGGTGGTAAAAGGATATCAAATTGGATGTATATGATGTTAACATGTTAATTGTTGTATTTATGGTGGAAAGTGACTCTTATAGGGTGCAAAGTGACTCTAATATGGTGAAAAGTGACTTACATGGTTGATTAGAACCAAAATGTGGAACAAAATTGACATGTATGAAAGTGGAACTAAGAGGTGGTAAAAGGATGTCAAATTGGATGTATATGATGTTAACATGTTAATTATACAAATAGATTGTGGAAAGTGACTCATATAGGGTGCAAAATGACTCTAATATGGTGAAAAGTGACTTACATGGTTAATTAGAACCAAAATGTGGACCAAAATTGACTTGCATGAATGTGGCACTAAGAGGTGGTAAAAGGATTTCTAATTGCATGTACATGATGTTAACATGTTAATTGTACCAATATATGATGGCAAGTGACTCTTATAAGGTGCAAAGTGACTCTAATATGGTGAGAAGTCACTTACATGATTGATTAGAACCAAAATGTGGCCCAAAATTGACTTTTAGGAAAGGAGTACCAAGAGGTGGTTAAAGGATGTCTAATTGCATGTACATGATGTTAACATGTTAATTGTATCAATATATTGTGGCAAGTGACTTTTATACGACGCAAAGTGACTCATAATTATGTTGAAAAGTGACTTACATGGTTGATTAGAGCCAAAATGTGGAACAAAATTAACTTGTATGAAAGTAGCATTAATAGGTGGTAAAAGGATGTCAAATTGGATGTATTGATGTTAACATGTTAATTGTTGTATATATGGTGGAAAGTGACTCTTATAGGGTGAAAAGTGACTCTAATATGGTGAAAAATGACTTACATGGTTGATTAGAACCAAATATGGAACAAAATTTACCTGTATGAAATTGAACTAAGAGGTGGTAAAAAGATGTCAAATTGGTTGTATATGATGTTAACATGTTAAGTATACTAATAGATTGTGGAAAGTGAATCATATAGGGTGCAAAGTGACTCTAATATGTTGAAAAGTGACTTACATGGTTGATTAGAGCCAAAATGTGGAACAAAATTAACTTGTATGAAAGTAGCATTAATAGGTGGTAAAAGGATGTCAAATTGGATGTATATGATGTTAACATGTTAATTGTTGTATATATGGTGGAAAGTGACTCTTATAGGGTGCAAAGTGACTCTAATATGGTGAAAAGTGACTTACATGGTTGATTAGATCCAAAATGTGGAACAAAATTGACCTGTATGAAATTGGAACTAAGAGGTGGTAAAAAGATGTCAAATTGGATGTATATGATGTTAACATGTTAATTATACTAATAGATTGTGGAAAGTGAATCATATAGGGTGCAAAATGACTCTAATATGGTGAAAAGTGACTTACATGGTTAATTAGAACCAAAATGTGGACCAAAATTGACTTGTATGAATGTGGCACTAAGAGGTGGTAAGAAGATTTCTAATTGCATGTACATGATGTTAACATGTTAATTGTACCAATATATGGTGGCAAGTGACTCTTATAAGGTGCAAAGTGACTCTAATATGGTGAGTAGTCACTTACATGATTGATTAGAGCCAAAATGTGGCCCAAAATTAACTTGTAGGAAAGGGGTACCAAGAGGTGGTTAAAGGATGTCTAATTGCATGTACATGATGTTAACATGTTAATTGTATCAATATATGGTGACAAGTGACTCTTATAGGGTGCAAAGTGATTCTAATATGGTGAAAAGTGACTTACATGGTTGATTAGAGCCTAAATGTGGAACAAAATTAACTTGTATGAAAGTGGCATTAATAGGTGGTAAAAGGATATCAAATTGGATGTATATGATGTTAACATGTTAATTGTTGTATTTATGGTGGAAAGTGACTCTTATAGGGTGCAAAGTGACTCTAAAATGGTGAAAAGTGACTTACATGGTTGATTAGAACCAAAATGTGGAACAAAATTGACCTGTATGAAAGTGGAACTAAGAGGTGGTAAAAGGATGTCAAATTGGATGTATATGATGTTAACATGTTAATTGTTGTATATATGGTGGAAAGTGACTCTTATAGGGTGCAAAGTGACTTTAATATGGTGAAAAGTGACTTACATGGTTTGATTAGAACCAAATTGTGGAACAAAATTGACCTGTATGAAATTGGAACTAAGAGGTGGTAAAAAGATGTCAACTTGGATGTATATGATGTTAACATGTTAATTATACAAATAGATTGTAGAAACTGACTCATATAGGGAGCAAAATGACTCTAATATGGTGAAAAGTGACTTACATGGTTAATTAGAACCAAAATGTGGACCAAAATTGACTCGTATGAATGTGGCACTAAGTGGTGGTAAAAGGATTTCTAATTGCATGTACATGATGTTAACATGTTAATTGTACCAATATATGATGGCAAGTGACTCTTATAAGGTGCAAAGTGACTCTAATATGGTGAGAAGTCACTTACATGATTGATTAGAGCCAAAATGTGGCCAAAAATTGACTTGTAGGAAAGGGGTACCAAGAGGTGGTTAAAGGATGTCTAATTGCATGTACATGATGTTAACATGTTAATTTTTTCAATATATGGTGACAAGTGACTCTTATAGGGTGCAAAGTGACTCTAATATGGTGAAAAGTGACTTACATGGTTGATTAGAGCCAAAATGTGGAACAAAATTAATTTGTATGAAAGTGGCATTAATAGGTGGTAAAAGGATATCAAATTGGATTTATATGATGTTAACATGTTAATTGTTCCATTTATGGTGGAAAGTGACTCTTATAGGGTGCAAAGTGACTCTAATATGGTGAAAAGTGACTTACATGGTTGATTAAAACCAAAATGTGGACCAAAATTGACATGTATGAAAGTGGAACTAAGAGGTGGTAAAAGGATGTCAAATTGGATGTATATGATGTTAACATGTTAATTATACAAATAGATTGTGGAAAGTGACTCATATAGGGTGCAAAATGACTCTAATATGGTGAAAAGTGACTTACATAGTTAATTAGAACCAAAATGTGGACCAAAATTGACTTGCATGAATGTGGCACTAAGAGGTGGTAAAAGGATTTCTAATTGCATGTACATGATGTTAACATGTTAATTGTAGCAATATATGATGGCAAGTGACTCTTATAAGGTGCAAAGTGACTCTAATATGGTGAGAAGTCACTTACATGATTGATTAGAACCAAATTGTGGCCCAAAATTGACTTTTAGGAAAGGAGTACCAAGAGGTGGTTAAAGGATGTCTAATTGCATGTACATGATGTTAACATGTTAATTGTATCAATATATTGTGGCAAGTGACTTTTATACGACGCAAAGTGACTCTAATATGTTGAAAAGTGACTTACATGGTTGATTAGAGCCAAAATGTGGAACAAAATTAACTAGTATGAAAGTAGCATTAATAGGTGGTAAAAGGATGTCAAATTGGATATATGATGTTAACATGTTAATTGTTATATATATGGTGGAAAGTGACTCTTATAGGGTGAAAAGTGACTCTAATATGGTGAAAAATGACTTACATGGTTGATTAGAACCAAAATGTGGAACAAAATTTACCTGTAAGAAATTGAACTAAGAGGTGGTAAAAAGATGTCAAATTGGTTGTATATGATGTTAACATGTTAATTATACTAATAGATTGTGGAAAGTGAATCATATAGGGTGCAAAGTGACTCTAATATATTAAAAAGTGACTTACATGGTTGATTAGAGCCAAAATGTGGAACAAAATTAACTTGTATGAAAGTAGCATTAATAGGTGGTAAAAGGATGTCAAATTGGATGTATATGATGTTAACATGTTAATTGTTGTATATATGGTGGAAAGTGACTCTTATAGGGTGCAAAGTGACTCTAATATGGTGAAAAGTGACTTCCATGGTTGATTAGATCCAAAATGTGGAACAAAATTGACCTGTATGAAATTGGAAGTAAGAGGTGGTACAAAGATGTCAAATTGGATGTATATATGATGTTAACATGTTAATTATACTAATAGATTGTGGAAAGTGAATCATATAGGGTGCAAAATGACTCTAATATGGTGAAAAGTGACTTACATGGTTAATTAGAACCAAAATGTGGACCAAAATTGATTTGTATGAATGTGGCACTTAGAGGTGGTAAAAAGATTTCTAATTGCATGTACATGATGTTAACATGTTAATTGTACCAATATATGGTGGCAAGTGACTATTATAAGGTGCAAAGTGACTCTAATATGGTGAGAAGTCACTTACATGATTGATAAGAGCCAAAATGTGGCCCAAAATTAACTTGTAGGAAAGGGGTACCAAGAGGTGGTTAAAGGATGTCTAATTGCATGTACATGATGTTAACATGTTAATTGTATCAATATATGGTGACAAGTGACTCTTATAGGGTGCAAAGTGATTCTAATATGGTGAAAAGTGACTTACATGGTTGATTAGAGCCAAAATGTGGAACAAAATTAACTTGTATGAAAATTAATAGGTGGTACAAGGATATCAAATTGGATGTATATGATGTTAACATGTTAATTGTTGTATTTATGGTGGAAAGTGACTCTTATAGGGTGCAAAGTGACTCTAAAATGGTGAAAAGTGACTTACATGGTTGATTAGAACCAAAATGTGGAACAAAATTGACCTGTATGAAAGTGGAACTAAGAGGTGGTAAAAGGATATAAAATTGGATGTATATGATGTTAACATTTTAATTATACAAATAGATTGTGGAAAGTGACTCATATAGGGTGCAAAATGACTCTAATATGGTGAAAAGTGACTTACATGGTTAATTAGAACCAAAATGTGGACCAAAATTGACTCGGATGAATTTGGCACTAAGAGGTGGTAAAGGGATTTCTAATTGCATGTACATGATGTTAACATGTTAATTGTACCAATATATGATGGAAAGTGACTCTTATAAGGTGCAAAGTGACTCTAATATGGTGAGAAGTCACTTACATGACTGATTAGAACCAAAATGTGGCCAAAAATTGACTTGTAGGAAAGGAGTACCAAGAGGTGGTTAAAGGATGTCTAATTGCATGTACATGATGTTAACATGTTAATTGTATCAATATATTATGGCAAGTGACTCTTATAGGACACAAAGTGACTCTAATATGTTGAAAAGTGACTTGGTTGATTAGAGCCAAAATGTGGAACAAAATTAACTTGTATGAAAGTGGCATTAATAGGTGGTAAAAGGATATCAAATTGGATGTATATAATGTTAACATGTTAATTGTTGTATTTATGGTGGAAAGTGACTCTTATAGGGTGCAAAGTGACTCTAATATGGTGAAAAGTGACTTACATGGTTGATTAGAACCAAAATGTGGACCAAAATTGACATGTATGAAAGTGGAACTAAGAAGTGGTAAAAGGAAGTGAAATTGGATGTATATGATGTTAACATGTTAATTATACAAATAGATTGTGGAAAGTGACTCATATAAGGTACAAAATGACTCTAATATGGTGAAAAGTGACTTACATGGTTAATTAGAACCAAAATGTGGACAAAAATTGACTTGCATGAATGTGGCACTAAGAGGTGGTAAAAGGATTTCTAATTGCATGTACATAATGTTAACATGTTAATTGTACCAATATATGATGGCAAGTGACTCTTATAAGGTGCAAAGTGACTCTAATATGGTGAGAAGTCACTTACATGATTGATTAGAACCAAAATGTGGCCCAAAAATTGACTTTTAGGAAAGGAGTACCAAGAGGTGGTTAAAGGATGTCTAATTGCGTATACATGATGTTAACATGTTAATTGTATCAATATATTGTGGCAAGTGAGTTTTATACGACGCAAAGTGACTCTAATATGTTGAAAAGTGACTTACATGGTTGATTAGAGCCAAAATGTGGAACAAAATTAACTTGTATGAAAGTAGCATTAATAGGTGGTAAAAGGATGTCAAATTGGTTGTATATGATGTTAACATGTTAATTGTTGTATATATGGTGGAAAGTGACTCTTATAGGGTGAAAAGTGACCCTAATATGGTGAAAAATGACTTACATGGTTGATTAGAACCAAAATGTGGAACAAAATTTACCTGTATGATATTGAACTAAGAGGTGGTAAAAAGATGTCAAATTGGTTGTATACGATGTTAACATGTTAATTATACTAATAGATTGTGGAAAGTGAATCATATAGGGTGCAAAGTGACTCTAATATGTTAAAAAGTGACTTACATGGTTGATTAGAGCCAAAATGTGGAACAAAATTAACTTGTATGAAAGTAGCATTAATAGGTGGTAAAAGGATGTCAAATTGGATGTATATGATGTTAACATGTTAATTGTTGTATATATGGTGGAAAGTGACTCTTATAGGGTGCAAAATGACTCTAATATGGTGAATAGTGACTTACATGGTTGATTAGATCCAAAATGTGGAACAAAATTGACCTGTATGAAATTGGAAGTAAGAGGTGGTACAAAGATGTCAAATTGGATGTATATATGATGTTAACATGTTAATTATACTAATAGATTGTGGAAAGTGAATCATATAGTGTGCAAAATGACTCTAAAATAGTGAAAAGTGACTTACATGGTTAATTAGAACCAAAATGTGGACCAAAATTGACTTGTATGAATGTGGCACTAAGAGGTGGTAAGAAGATTTCTAATTGCATGTACATGATGTTAACATGTTAATTGTACCAATATATGGTGGCAAGTGACTCTTATAAGGTGCAAAGTGACTCTAATATGGTGAAAGTCACTTACATGATTGATATGAGCCAAAATGTGGCCCAAAATTAACTTGTAGGAAAGGGGTACCAAGAGGTGGTTAAAGAATATCTAATTGCATGTACATGATGTTAACATGTTAATTGTATCAATATATGGTGACAAGTTACTCTTATAGGGTGCAAAGTGATTCTAATATGGTGAAAAGTGACTTACATGGTTGATTAGAGCCTAAATGTGGAACAAAATTAACTTGTATGAAAGTGGCATTAATAGGTGGTAAAAGGATATCAAATTGGATGTATATGATGTTAACATGTTAATTGTTGTATTTATGGTGGAAAGTGACTCTTATAGGGTGCAAAGTGACTCTAAAATGCTGAAAAGTGACTTACATGGTTGATTAGAACCAAAATGTGGAACAAAATTGACCTGTATGAAAGTGGAACTAAGAGGTGGTAAAAGCATGTCAAATTGGATGTATATGATGTTAACATGTTAATTATACAAATAGATTATGGAAAGTGACTCATATAGGGTGCAAAATGACTCTAATATGGTGAAAAGTGACTTACATGGTTAATTAGAACCAAAATGTGGACCAAAATTGACTCGAATGAATTTGGCACTAAGAGTTGGTAAAAGGATTTCTAATTGCATGTACATGATGTTAACATGTTAATTGTACCAATATATGATGGCAAGTGACTCTTATCAGGTTCAAAGTGACTCTAATATGGTGAGAAGTCACTTACATGATTGATTAGAGCCAAAATGTGGCCAAAAATTGACTTGTAGGAAAGGGGTAACAAGAGGTGGTTAAAGGATGTCTAATTGCCTGTACATGATGTTAACATGTTAATTGTATAAATATATGGTGACAAGTGACTCTTATAGGGTGCAAAGTGATTCTAATATGGTCAAAAGTGACTTACATGGTTGATTAGAGCCAAAATGTGGAACAAAATTAACTTGTATGAAAGTGGCATTAATAGGTGGTAAACAGGATATAAAATTGGATGTATATGATGTTAACATGCTAATTGTTGTATTTATGGTGGAAAGTGACTCTTATAGGTGCAAAGTGACCTCTAAAATGGTGAAAAGTGACTTGCAAGGTTGATTAGAACCAAAATGTGGAACAAAATTGACCTGTATGAAAGTGGAACTAAGAGGTGGTAAAAGGATGTCAATTGGATGTATATGATGTTAACATGTTAATTATACAAATAGATTGTGGAAAGTGACTCATATAGGGTGCAAAATGACTCTAATATGGTGAAAAGTGACTTACATGGTTAATTAGAACCAAAATATGGACCAAAATTGACTCGGATGAATGTGGCACTAAGAGGTGGTAAAAGGATTTCTAATTGCATGTACATGATGTTAACATGTTAACTGTACCAATATATGATGGCAAGCAGACTCTTATAAGGTGCAAAGTGACTCTAATATGCTGAGAAATCACTTACATGATTGATTAGAGCCAAAATCTGGCCAAAAATTGACTTGTAGGAAAGGGGTACCAAGAGGTGGTAAGGACGTCTAATTGCATGTACATGATGTTAACATGTTTAATTGTATCAATATATGGTGACAAGTGACTCTTATAAGGTGCAAAGTGATTCTAATATGGTTTAAAAGTGACTTACATGGTTGAGTTAGAGCCAAATGTGGAACAAAATTAACTTGTATGAAAGTGGCATATATAGGTGGTAAAGGATATCAAATTGGATGTATATGATGTTAACATGTTAATTGTTGTATTTATGTTGGAAAGTGACTCTTATAGGGTGCAAAGTGACTCTAAAATGGTAAAAAAGTGACTTACATGGTTGATTAGAACCAAATGTGGAACAAAAATTGACCTGTATGAAAGTGGAACTAAGAGGTGGTAAAAGGATATAAAATTGGATGTATATGATGTTAACATGTTAATTATACAAATAGATTGTGGAAAGTGACTCATATATGGTGCAAAATGACTCTAATATGGTGAAAAGTGACTTACATGGTTGATTAGAGCCAAAACGTGGAACAAAATTTACCTGTATGATATTGAACTAAGAGGTGGTAAAAAGATGTCAAATTGGTTGTATACGATGTTAACATGTTAATTATACTAATAGATTGTGGAAAGTGAATCATATAGGGTGCAAAGTGACTCTAATATGTTAAAAAGTGACTTACATGGTTGATTAGAGCCAAAATGTGGAACAAAATTACCTTGTATGAAAGTAGCATTAATAGGTGGTACAAAGGATGTCAAATTGGATGTATATGATGTTAACATGTTAATTGTTGTATATATGGTGGAAAGTGACTCTTATAGGGTTGCAAAGTGACTCTAATATGGTGAAATAGTGACTTACATGGTTGATTAGATCCAAATGTGGAACAAAATTGACCTGTATGAAATTGGAAGTAAGAGGTGGTACAAAGATGTCAAATTGGAGTATATATGATGTTAAACATGTTAATTATACTAATAGATTGTGGAAAGTGAATCATATAGTGTGCAAAATGACTCTAAAATAGTGAAAAGTGACTTACATGGTTAATTAGAACCAAAATGTGGACCAACATTGACTTGTATGAATGTGGCACTAAGAGGTGGTAAGAAGATTTCTAATTGCATGTACATGATGTTAACATGTTAATTGTACAATATATGGTGGCAAAGTGACTATTATAAGGTGCAAAGTGACTCTAATATGGGTGAGAAGTCACTTACATGATTGATAAGAGCCAAAATGTGGCCCAAAATTAACTTGTAGGAAAGGGGTACCAGAGGTGGTTTAAAGGATGTCTAATTGCATGTACATGATGTTAACATGTTATTGTATCAATATATGGTGACAAGTGACTCTTATTAGGGGTGCAAAGTGATTCTAATATGGTGGAAAAGTGACTTACATGGTTGATTAGAGCCAAAATGTGGAACAAAAATTAACTTGTATGAAAATTAATAGGTGGTACAAGGATATCAAATTGGATGTATATGATGTTAACATGTTTAATTGTTGTATTTATGGTGGAAAGTGACTCTTATAGGGTGCAAAGTGACTCTAAAATGGTGAAAAGTGACTTACATGGTCTGATTAGAACCAAAATGTGGAACAAAATTGACCTGTATGAAGTGGAACTAAGAGGTGGTAAAAGGATATACAATTGGATGTATATGATGTTAACATTTTAATTATACAAATAGATTGTGGAAAGTGACTCATATAGGGTGCAAAATGACTCTAATAGGTGAAAAGTGACTTACATGGGTTAATTAGAACCAAAATATGGACCAAAATTGACTCGGATGAATGTGGCACTAAGAGGTGGTAAAGGATTTCTAATTGCATGTACATGATGTTAACATGTTAATTGTACCAATATATGATGGCAAAGTGACTCTTATAAGGTGCAAAGTGCTCTAATATGGTGAGAAGTCACTTACATGACTGATTAGAACCCAAAATGTGGCCAAAAAGTGACTTGTTAGGAAAGGAGTACAAGAGGTGGTTAAAGGATGTCTAATTGCATGTACATGATGTTAACATGTTAATTGTATCAATATATTATGGCAAGTGACTCTTATAGGACACAAAGTGACTCTAATATGTTGAAAAGTGGACATTGTTGATTAGAGCCAAAATGTGGAACAAAATTACTTGTATGAAAGTGGCATTAATAGGTGGTAAAAGGATATCAAATTGGATGTATATAGATGTTAACATGTTAATTGTTGTATTTATTGTGGAAAGTGGACTCTTATAGGGTGCAAAGTGACTCTAATATGGTGAAAAGTGACTTGACATGGTGATTAGAACCAAAATGTGGACCAAAATTGACATGTATGAAAGTGGAATAAGAAGTGGTAAAAGGAAGTGAAATTGGATGTATATGATGATGTAACATGTTAATTATACAAATAGAGTGTTGAAAGTGGACTCATATAAGGTGCAAATGTACTCTAATAGGGTGAAAAGTGACTTACATGGTTAATTAGAACCAAAATGTGGACAAAAATTGACTTGCATGGAATGTGGCACTAAGAGGTGTAAAAGGATTTACTAATTGCAGTGTACATAATGTTAACATGTTAATTGTACCAATATATGATGGCAGTGACTCTTATAAGGTGCCAAGTGACTCTAAGATGGTGAGAAGTCACTTACATGATTGATTAGAACCACAAAATGTGGCCCAAAAATTGATTTTAGGAAAGGAGTACCAAGAGGTGGTTAAAGGTGTCTAATTGCATACATGATGTTAACATGTTAATTGTATCAATATATTGTGGGCAAGTGAGTTTTATACGACGCAAAGTGACTCTAATATGTTGAAAAGTGACTTACATGGTGATTAGAGCCAAAATGTGGAACAAAATTAACTTGTATGAAAGTAGCATTAATAGGTGGTAAAGGATGTCAAATTGGATGTATATGATGTAACATGTTAATTGTTGTATATATGTGAAAGTGACTCTATAGGGTGAAAAGTGACCTATATGGTGAAAAATGACTTACATGGTTGATTAGAACCAAAATGTGGAACAAAATTACCTGTATGATATTGAACTAAGAGGTGGTAAAAAGATGTCAAATTGGTTGTATACGATGTAACATGTTAATTATACTAATAGATTGTGGAAAGTGAATCATATAGGGTGCAAAGTGACTCTAATATGTTAAAAAGTGACTTACATGGTTGATTAGAGCCAAAATGTGGAACAAAATTAACTTGTATGAAAGTAGCATTAATAGGTGGTAAAAGGATGTCAAATTGGATGTATATGATGTTAACATGTTAATTGTTGTATATATGGTGGAAAGTGACTCTATAGGGTGCAAAGTGACTCTAATATGGGTGAAAAGTGACTTACATGGTTGATTAGATCCAAAATGTGGAACAAAATTGACCTGTATGAATTGGAAGTAAGAGGTGGTACAAGATGTCAAATTGGATGTATATATGATGTAACATGTTAATTATACTAATAGATTGTGGAAAGTGAATCATATAGTGTGCAAAATGACTCTAAAATAGTGAAAAGTGACTTACATGGTTAATTAGAACCAAAATGTGGCAAAATGATTGTATGAATGTGGCACTAAGAGGTGGTAAGAAGATTTCTAATTGCATGTACATGATGTTAACATGTTAATTGTACCAATATATGGTGGCAAGTGACTCTTATAAGGTGCAAAGTGACTCTAATATGGTGAAAGTCACTTACATGATTGATATGAGCCAAAATGTGGCCCAAATTAACTTGTAGGAAAGGGGTACCAAGAGGTGGTTAAAGAAATATCTAATTGCATGTACATGATGTTAACATGTTAATTGTATCAATATATGGTGACAAGTTACTCTTATAGGGTGCAAAGGATTCTAATATGGTGAAAAGTGACTGACTTAATGGTTGATTAGAGCCTAAATGTGGAACAAATTAACTTGTATGAAAGTGGCATTAATAGGTGGTAAAAGGATATCAAATTGGATGTATATGATGTTAAACATGTTAATTGTTGTATTTATGGTGGAAAGTGACTCTATAGGGTGCAAAGTGACTCTAAAATGTGAAAAGGACTTACATGGTTGATTAGAACCAAAATGTGGAACAAAATTGACCTGTATGAAAGTGGAACTAAGAGGTGGTAAAAGCATGTCAAATTGGATGTATATGGTTAACATGTTAATTATACAAATAGATTATGGAAAGTGACTCATATAGGGTGCAAAATGACTCTAATATGGTGAAAAGTGACTTACATGGTCAATTAGAACCAAAATGTGGACCAAAATTGACTCGGATGAATGGCACTAAGAGTGGTAAAAGGATTTCTAATTGCATGTACATGATGTTAACATGGTAACTGTACCAATATATGATGGCAAGCGACTCTTATAAGGTGCA
>NW_027418198.1:0-32331 GCF_009905375.1 Apium graveolens | reverse complement strand
CCATATTAGAGTCATTTTGCACCCTATATAAGTCACTTTCCCACAATCTATTTGTATAATTAACATGTTAACATCATATACATCCAATTTGACATCCTTTTACCACCTCTTAGTTCCACTTTCATACGTGTCAATTTGGTCCACATTTGGTTCTTAATCAACCATGTAAGTCACTTTTCATTATATTAATTCACTTTGCACCCTATATGGATCACTTTCCACCATAAATACAACAATTAACATGTTAACATCATGTACATGCAATTAGAAATCCTTTTACCACCTCTTACTGCCACATTCATGCAAGTCAATTTTGGTCCACATTTTGGTTCTAATCAACCATGTAAGTCAGTTTTCACCATATTAGAGTCACTTTGCACCCTATAAGTGTCACTTGTCACCATATATTGAAAAATTAACATGTTACATCATGTACATGCAATTAGACATCCTTTAACCACCTCTTGGTACCCCTTTCCTACAAGTCAATTTTTGGCCACATTTTGGCTCTAATCAATCATGTAAGTGACTTCTCTCCATATTAGAGTCACTTTGCACCTTATAAGAGTCACTTGCCATCATATATTGGTACAATTAACATGTTAACATCATGGACATGCAATTAGAAATTCTTTTACCACCTCTTAGTGCCAAATTCATCCGAGTCAATTTTGGTCCACATTTTGGTTCTAATTAACCATGTAAGTCACTTTTTACCATATTAGAGTTATTTTGCACCCTATATGAGTCAATTTCCACAATCTATTTGTATAATTAACATGTTAATAATATCATATACATCCAATTTTATATCCTTTTACCACCTCTTAGTTCCACTTTCATACAGGTCAATTTTGTTCCACATTTTGGTTCTAATCAACCATGTAAGTCACTTTTCACCATTTTAGAGTCACTTTGCACCTATAAGAGTCACTTTCCACCATAAATACAACAATTAACATGTTAACATCATATACATCCAATTTTATATACTTTTACCACCTATTAATGCCACTTTCATACAAGTTAATTTTGTTCCACATTTTGGCTCTAATCAACCATGTAAGTCACTTTTCACCATATTAGAATCACTTTGCACCCTATAAGAGTCACTTGTCACCATATATTGATACAATTAACATGTTAACATCATGTACATGCAATTAGACATCCTTTAACCACCTCTTGGTACCCCTTTCCTACAAGTTAATTTTGGGCCACAATTTGGCTCTTATCAATCATGTAAGTGACTTCTCACCATATGAGAGTCACTTTGTCATCTTAAATAGGTCACTTGCCACCATATATTGGTACAATTACATGTTACTCATGTACATGCAATTAGAAATCTTTTTACCACTCTTAGTGCCACATTCATACAATCAATTTTGTCCACATTTTGTTCTAATTAACCATGTAAGTCACTTTTCACAGCATATTAGAGTCATTTTGTCACCCTATAGGAATTCACAGTTCCACAATCTATTAGTATAATTAACAGTTAACATCATATACATCCAATTTGACATCTTTGGACCACCTCTTACTTCCAAGTTCATACAGGTCATTTTGTTCCACATTTTGGTCTAATCACCATGTAAGGTCACTTTCACCATATTAGAGTCACTTTGCACCCTATAGAGTCCACGTTCCACCATATAATACAACAATTAACATGTTAACATCATATACCATCAATTTAGAACATCCTTTTACCACCTATTAATGCACTTTCATACAAGTTAATTGTGTTCCACATTTTGGCTCTAATCAACCATGTAAGTCAATTTTCACATATTAGAGTCACTTTGCACCCTATATGATTCACTTTCCCAATCTATTAGTATAATTAACATGTTAACATCATATACCCAATTTGACATCTTTTTACCACCTCTTAGTTTCAATTTCATACAGGTAAATTTTGTTCCACATTTTGGTTCTAATCAACCATGTAAGTCATTTTTCACCATATTAGAGTCACTTTTCACCCTATAAGAGTCACTTTCCACCATATATACAACAATTAACATGTTAACATCATATACATCCAATTGACATCCTTTTACCACCTATTAATGCTACTTTCATACAGTTAATTTTGTTCCACATTTTGGCTCTAATCAACCATGTAAGTCACTTTTCAACATATTTAGTCACTTTGCTCGTATAAAAGTCACTTGCCACAATATATTGATACAATTAACATGTTAACATCATGTACATGCAATGAATCCTTTACCACCTCTTAGTGCCAAATTCATCCGTCAATTTTGGTCCACATTTTGGTTAATAACCATGTAAGTCACTTTTCACCATATTAGAGTTATTTTGCACCCTATATGAGTCACTTTCCACAATCTATTTGTATAATTAACATGTTAATATCATATACATCCAATTTATATGCTTTTACCACCTCTTAGTTCCACTTTCATACAGGTCAATTTGTTCCACATTTTGGTTCTAATCAACCATGTAAGTCACTTTTCACCATTTTAGAGTCACTTTGCACCCTATAAGAATCACTTTCCACCATAAACAACAATTAACATGTTAACATCATATACATCCAATTTGATATCCTTTTAACCACCTATTAATGCCACTTTCATACAAGTTAATTTTGTCCACATTTTGGCTCTAATCAACCATGTAAGTCACTTTTCACCATATAGAGTCATTTTGCACCATATAGTCACTTTCCACAATCTTTTGTATAATTAACATGTTAACATCATATACATCCAATTTTATATCCTTTTACCACCTCTTAGTTCCACTTTCATACAGGTCAATTTTGTTCCACATTTTGGTTCTAATCAACCATGTAAGTCACTTTTACCATTTAGAGTCACTTTGCACCCTATAAGAGTCACTTTCCACCTAATACAACAATTACATGTTAACATCATATACATCCAATTTGATATCCTTTTACCACCTATTAATGCCACTTTCATACAAGTTAATTTTGTTCCACATTTTGGCTCTAATCAACCATGTAAGTCACTTTTCACCATATTAGAACACTTTGCACCTATAAAGTCACTTGTCACCATATATTGTACAATTAACATGTTAACATCATGTACATGCATTAGACGTCCTTTAACCACCTCTTGGTACCCCTTCCTACAGTCAATTTTTGGCCAATTTTGGCTCTAATCAATCATGTAAGTGACTTCTCAGCATATTGAGTCACTTTGCACCTTATAAGAGTCACTTGCCATCATATATTGGTACAGTTAACATGTTAACATCATGTACATGCAATTAGAAATCCTTTTACCACCTCTTAGTGCCACATTCATCCAGTCAATTTTGGTCCACATTTTGGTTCTAATTAACCATGCAAGTCACTTTTCACCATATTAGAGTCATTTTGCACCCTATATGAGTCACTTTCCACAATCTATTTGTATAATTAACATGTTAACATCATATACATCCAATTTGACATCCTTTTACCACCTCTAGTTCCACTTTCATACAGTCAATTTTGTTCCACATTTTGGTTCTAATCATAATTGCAAGTCACTTTTCACCATTTTAGAGTCACTTTGCACCTATAAGAGTCACTTTCCACCATAAATACAACAATTAGCATGTTAACATCATACATCCAATTTTATATCCTTTTGCCACCTATTAATGCCACTTTCATACAAGTTAATTTTGTTCCAATTTTGGCTCTAATCAACCATGTAAGTCACTTTTCACCATATTAGAATCACTTTGCACCCTATAAGAGTCACTTGCCACCATATCTTATACAATTAACATGTTAAACATCATGTACAGCAATTAGACATCCTTTAACCACCTCTTGGTACCCTTTCCTACAAGTTAATTTTGGGCCACATTTTGGCTCAATCAATCATGTAAGTGACTCTCACCATATTAGAGTCACTTTGCACCTTATAAGAGTCACTTGCCACCATATATTGGTACAATTAACATGTTAACATCATGTACATGCAATTAGAAATCTTCTTACCACCTCTTAGTGCCACTTCATACAAGTTTTTGGTCCACATTTTGGTTCTAATTACCATGTAAGTCACTTTTCACCATATTAGAGTCATTTTGCACCCTATATGATCACTTTCCACAATCTATTAGATAATTCATGTTAACATCATATACAATCCAATTTGACATCTTTTACCACCTCTTACTTCCACTTTCATACAGTCAATTTTGTTCCACATTTTGGATCTAATCAACCATGTAAGTCACTTTTCACCATATTAGAGTCACTTTTCACCCTATAAGAGTCACTTTCACACCATATATACAACAATTAACCTGTTAACATCATATACATCCATTTGACATCCTTTTAACCACCTATTAATGCTACTTTCATACAAGTTAATTTTGTTCCACCATTTTGGCTCTAATCAACCATGTAAGTCACTTTTCAACATATTAGAGTCCACTTTGCACCCTATATGCTTCACTTTCCACAATCTATTGTATAATTAACATGTTAACATCATATACACCAATTTGACATCTTTTTACCAACCTCTTAGTTCAATTTCATACAGGTAAATTTTGTTCCACATTTTGGTTCTAATCACCATGTAAGTCATTTTTCACCATATTAGAGTCACTTTTCACCCTATAAGAGTCACTTTCCACCATATAATCAACAATTACATGTTAACATCATCTACATCCAATTTGATATCCTTTTACCACCCTATTAATGCTACTTTCATACAATTAATTTTGTTCCACATTTTGGCTCTAATCAACCATGTAAGTACTCCTTTCACCATATTAGAGTCACTTTGCACCTTATAAGAGTCACTGCCAACAATATATTGATACAATTAACATGTTAACATCATGTACATGCAATTAGACAGTCCTTTAACCACCTCTTGGTAACTCCTTTCCTACAAGTCAATTTTTGGCCACATTTTGGTTCTAATCAATCATGTAAGTGACTTCTCACCATATTAGAGTCACTTTGCACCTTATAAGAGTCACTTGCCATCATATATTGGTACAATTAACATGTTAACATCATGTACATGCAATTAGAAATCCTTTTACCACCTCTTAGTGCCCACATTCATGCAAGTCAATTTTGGTCCACATTTTGGTTCTAATTAACCATGTAAGTCACTTTTCACCATATTAGAGTCATTTTGCACCCTATATGAGTCACTTCTCCACAATCTATTTGTATAATTAACATGTTAACATCATATACATCCAATTTGACATCCTTTTACCACCTCTTAGTTCCACTTTCATACAGGTCAATTTGTTCCACATTTTGGTTCTAATCAACCTGTAAGTCACTTTTCACCATTTTAGAGTCACTTTGCACCTATAAGAGTCACTTTCCACCATAATACAACAATTAGCATGTTAACATCATATACATCCAATTTGATATCCTTTACCACCTATTAATGCCACTTTCATACAAGTTAATTTTGTTCCACATTTTGGCTCTAATCAACCATGTAAGTCACTTTTCACCATATTAGAATCACTTTGCACCCTATAAGAGTCACTTGTCACCATATATTGATACAATTAACATGTTAACATCATGTACAGGCAATTAGACATCCTTTAACCACCTCTTGTTACCCCTTTCCTACAAGTCAATTTTGGGCCACATTTTGGCTCTATCATCATGTAAGTGACTTCTCACCATATTAGAGTCACTTTGAACCTTATAAGAGTCACTTGCCATCATATATTGGTACAATTAACATGTTAACATCATGTACATGCAATTAGAAATCCTTTTACCAACTCTTAGTGCCAAATTCATCCGAGTCAATTTTGGTCCCATTTTGGTTCTAATTAACCATGTAAGTCACTTTTCACCATATTAGAGTCATTTTGCACCTATATGAGTCACTTTCCACAATCTATTTGTATAATTAACATGTTAACATCATATACATCCAATTTGACATGCTTTTACCACCTCTTAGTTCCACTTTCATACAGGTCAATTTTGTTCCACATTTTGGTTCTAATCACCATGTAAGTCACTTTTCACCATTTTAAGAGTCACTTTGCACCCTATAAGAGTCACTTTCCACCATAAATACAACAATTAACATGTTAACATCATATACATTCCAATTTGATATCCTTTTAACCACCTATTAATGCCACTTTCATACAAGTTAATTTTGTTCCACATTTAGGCTCTAATCAACCATGTAAGTCACTTTTCACCATATTAGAATCACTTTGCACCCTATAAGAGTAACTTGTCACCATATATTGATACAATTAACATGTTAACATCATGTACATGCAATTAGACATTCCTTTAACCACCTCTTGGTACCCCTTTCCTACAAGTAATTTTGGGCCACATTTTGGCTCATATCAATCATGTAAGTGACTTCTCACCATATTAGAGTCACTTTGCACCTTATAAGAGTCACTTGCCACCATATATTGGTACAATTAACATGTTAACATCATGTACATGCAATTAGAAATCTTCTTACCACCTCTTAGTGCCACATTCATACAAGTCAATTTTGGTCCACATTTTGGTTCTAATTAACCATGTAAGTCACTTTTCACCATATTAGAGTCATTTTGCACCCTATATGATTCACTTTCCACAATCTATTAGTATAATTAACATGTTAACATCATATATACATCCAATTTGACATCTTTGTACCACCTCTTACTTCCAATTTCATACAGGTCAATTTTGTTCCACATTTTGGATCTAATCAACCATGTAAGTCACTTTTCACCATATTAGAGTCACTTTGCACCCTATAAGAGTCACTTTCCACCATATATACAACAATTAACATGTTAACATCATATACATCCAATTTGACATCCTTTACCACCTATTAATGCTACTTTCATACAAGTTAATTTGTTCCACATTTTGGCTCTAATCAACCATGTAAGTCACTTTTCAACATATTAGAGTCACTTTGCACCCTATATGATTCACTTTCC
The DNA here is from genome assembly GCF_009905375.1 of Apium graveolens. Taxonomy (NCBI): domain Eukaryota; kingdom Viridiplantae; phylum Streptophyta; class Magnoliopsida; order Apiales; family Apiaceae; genus Apium; species Apium graveolens. The sequence continues at coordinate 25,350 of NW_027418198.1, read as the reverse complement.
ACAATCTATTAGTATAATTAACATGTTAACATCATATACAACCAATTTGACATCTTTTACCACCTCTTAGTTCAATTTCATACAGGTAAATTTTGTTCCACATTTTGGTTCTAATCAACCATGTAAGTCATTTTTCACCATATTAGAGTCACTTTTCACCCTATAAGAGTCACTTTCCACCATATATACAACAATTAACATGTTAACCATCATATACATCCAATTTGACATCCTTTTACCACCTATTAATGCTACTTTCATACAAGTTAATTTTGTTCCCATTTTGGCTCTAATCAACCATGTAAGTCACTTTTCAACATATTAGAGTCACTTTGCGTCGTATAAAAGTCACTTGCCACAATATATTGATACAATTAACATGTTAACATCATGTACATGCAATTAGACATCCTTTAACCACCTCTTGGTACTCCTTTCCTAAAAGTCAATTTTTGGGCCACATTTTGGTTCTAATCAATCATGTAAGTGACTTCTCACCATATTAGAGTCACTTTGCACCTTATAAGAGTCACTTGCCATCATATATTGGTACAATTAACATGTTAACATCATGTACATGCATTAGAAATCCTTTTACCACCTCTTAGTGCCACATTCATGCAAGTCAATTTTGGTCCACATTTTGGTTCTAATTAACCATGTAAGTCACTTTTCACCATATTAGAGTCATTTGCACCTATATGAGTCACTTTCCACAATCTATTTGTATAATTAACATGTTAACATCATATACATCCAATTGACATCTTTTACCACCTCTTAGTTCCACTTTCATACAGGTCAATTTTGGTCCACATTTTGGTTCTAATCAACCATGAAAGTCACTTTTCACCATATTAGAGTCACTTTGCACCCTATAAGAGTCACTTTCCACCATAAATACAACAATTAACATGTTAACATCATATACATCCAATTTGATATCCTTTTACCACCTATTAATGCCACTTTCATACAAGTTAATTTTGTTGCACATTTTGGCTCTAATCAACCATGTAAGTCACTTTTCACCATATTAGAGTCACTTTGCACCCTGTAAGAGTCACTTGTCACCATATATTGATACAATTAACATGTTAACATCATGTACATGCAATTAGAAATCCTTTAACCACCTCTTGGTACCCCTTTCCTACAAGTCAATTTTGGCCACATTTTGGCTCTAATCAATCATGTAAGTGACTTCTCACCATATTAGAGTCACTTTGCACCTTATAAGAGTCACTTGCCATCATATATTGGTACAATTAACATGTTAACATCATGTACATGCAATTAGAAATCCTTTTACCACCTCTTAGTGCCAAATTCATCCGAGTCAATTTTGGTCCACATTTTGGTTCTAATTAACCATGTAAGTCACTTTTCACCATATTAGAGTCATTTTGCACCCTATATGAGTCACTTTCCACAATCTATTTGTATAATTAACATGTTAACATCATATACATCCAATTTGACATCCTTTTACCACCTCTTAGTTCCACTTTCATACAGGTCAATTTTGTTCCACATTTTGGTTCTAATCAACCATGTAAGTCACTTTTCACCATTTAGAGTCACTTTGCACCCTATAAGAGTCACTTTCCACCATAAATACAACAATTAACATGTTAACATCATATACATCCAATTTGATATCCTTTTACCACCTATTAATGCCACTTTCATACAAGTTAATTTTGTTCCACATTTTGGCTCTAATCAACCATGTAAGTCACTTTTCACCATATTAGAATCACTTTGCACCCTATAAGAGTCACTTGTCACCATATATTGATACAATTAACATGTTAACATCATGTACATGCAATTAGACATCCTTTAACCACCTCTTGGTACCCTTTCCTACAAGTTAATTTTGGGCCACATTTTGGCTCTATCAATCATGTAAGTGACTTCTCACCATATTAGAGTCACTTTGCACCTTATAAGAGTCACTTGCCACCATATATTGGTACAATTAACATGTTAACATCATGTACATGCAATTAGAAATCTTTTACCACCTCTTAGTGCCACATTCATACAAGTCAATTTGGTCCACATTTTGGTTCTAATTAACCATGTAAGTCACTTTTCACCATATTAGAGTCATTTTGCACCCTATATGATTCACTTTCCACAATCTATTAGTATAATTAACATGTTAACATCATATATACATCCAATTTGACATCTTTGTACCACCTCTTACTTCCAATTTCATACAGGTCAATTTTGTTCCACATTTTGGATCTAATCAACCATGTAAGTCACTTTTCACCATATTAGAGTCACTTTGCACCCTATAAGAGTCACTTTCCACCATATATACAACAATTAACATGTTAACATCATATACATCCAATTTGACATCCTTTTACCACCTATTAATGCTACTTTCATACAAGTTAATTTTGTTCCACATTTTGGCTCTAATCAACCATGTAAGTCACTTTTCACATATTAGAGTCACTTTGCACCCTATATGATTCACTTTCCACAATCTATTAGTATAATTAACATGTTAACATCATATACACCAATTTGACATCTTTTTACCACCTCTTAGTTCAATTTCATACAGGTAATTTTGTTCCACATTTTGGTTCTAATCAACCATGTAAGTCATTTTTCACCATATTAGAGTCACTTTTCACCCTATAAGAGTCACTTTCCACCATAATATACAACAATTAACATGTTAACATCATATACATCCAATTTGACATCCTTTTACCACCTATTAATGCTACTTTCATACTAGTTAATTTTGTTCCACATTTTGGCTCTAATCAACCATGTAAGTCACTTTTCAACATATTAGAGTCACTTTGCGTCGTATAAAGTCACTTGCCACAATATATTGATACAATTAACATGTTAACATCATGTACATGCAATTAGACATCCTTTAACCACCTCTTGGTACTCCTTTCCTAAAAGTCAATTTTGGCCACATTTTGGTTCTAATCAATCATGTAAGTGACTTCTCACCATATTAGAGTCACTTTGCACCTTATAAGAGTCACTTGCCATCATATATTGGTACAATTAACATGTTAACATCATGTACATGCAATTAGAAATCCTTTTACCACCTCTTAGTGCCACATTCATGCAAGTCAATTTTGGTCCACATTTTGGTTCTAATTAACCATGTAAGTCACTTTTCACCATATTAGAGTCATTTTGCACCCTATATGAGTCACTTTCCACAATCTATTTGTATAATTAACATGTTAACATCATATACATCCAATTTGACATCCTTTTACCACCTCTTAGTTCCACTTTCATACATGTCAATTTTGGTCCACATTTTGGTTCTAATCAACCATGTAAGTCACTTTTCACCATATTAGAGTCACTTTGCACCTATAAGAGTCACTTTCCACCATAAATACAACAATTAGCATGTTAACATCATATACATCCAATTTGATATCCTTTTACCACCTATTAATGCCACTTTCATACAAGTTAATTTTGTTCCACATTTTGGCTCTAATCAACCATGTAAGTCACTTTTCACCATATTAGAAGTCACTTTGCACCCTATAAGAGTCACTTGTCACCATATATTGATAAAATTAACATGTTAACATCATGTACATGCAATTAGACATCCTTTAACCACCTCTTGTTACCCCTTTCCTACAAGTCAATTTTTGGCCACATTTTGGCTCTAATCAATCATGTAAGTGACTTCTCACCATATTAGAGTCACTTTGCACCTGATAAGAGTCACTTGCCATCATATATTGGTACAATTAACATGTTAACATCATGTACATGCAATTAGAAATCCTTTTACCACCTCTTAGTGCCAAATTCATCGAGTCAATTTTGGTCCACATTTTGGTTCTAATTAACCATGTAAGTCACTTTTCACCATATTAGAGTCATTTTGCACCCTATATGAGTCACTTTCCTACAATCTATTTGTATAATTAACATGTTAACATCATATACATCCAATTTGACATGCTTTTACCACCTCTTAGTTCCACTTTCATACAGGTCAATTTTGTTCCACATTTTGGTTCTAATCAACCATGTAAGTCACTTTTCACCATATTTAGAGTCACTTTGCACCCTATAAGAGTCACTTTCCACCATAAATACAACAATTAACATGTTAACATCATATACATCCAATTTGATATCCTTTTACCACCTATTAATGCCACTTTCATACAAGTTAATTTTGTTCCACATTTAGGCTCTAATCAACCATGTAAGTCACTTTTCACCATATTAGAATCACTTTGCACCCTATAAGAGTCACTTGTCACCATATATTGATACAATTAACATGTTAACATCATGTACATGCAATTAGACATTCCTTTAACCACCTCTTGGTACCCCCTTTCCTACAAGTTAATTTTGGGCCACATTTTGGCTCATATCAATCATGTAAGTGACTTCTCACCATATTAGAGTCACTTTGCACCTTATAAGAGTCACTTGCCACCATATATTGGTACAATTAACATGTTAACATCATGTACATGCAATTAGAAATCTTCTTACCACCTCTTAGTGCCACATTCATACAAGTCAATTTTGGTCCACATTTTGGTTCTAATTAACCATGTAAGTCACTTTTCACATATTAGAGTCATTTTGCACACTATATGATTCACTTTCCACAATCTATTAGTATAATTAACATGTTAACATCATATATACATCCAATTTGACATCTTTGTACCACCTCTTACTTCCAATTTCATACAGGTCAATTTTGTTCCACATTTTGGATCTAATCAACCATGTAAGTCACTTTTCACCATATTAGAGTCACTTTGCACCCTATAAGAGTCACTTTCCACCATATATACAACAATTAACATGTTAACATCATATACATCCAATTTGACATCCTTTTACCACCTATTAATGCTACTTTCATACAAGTTAATTTTGTTCCACATTTTGGCTCTAATCAACCATGTAAGTCACTTTTTAACATATTAGAGTCACTTTGCACCCTATATGATTCACTTTCCACAATCTATTAGTATAATTAACATGTTAACATCGTATACAACCAATTTGACATCTTTTTACCACCTCTTAGTTCAATATCATACAGGTAAATTTTGTTCCACATTTTGGTTCTAATCAACCATGTAAGTCATTTTTCACCATATTAGGGTCACTTTTCACCCTATAAGAGTCACTTTCCACCATATATACAACAATTAACATGTTAACATCATATACACCAATTTGACATCCTTTACCACCTATTAATGCTACTTTCATACAAGTTAATTTTGTTCCACATTTTGGCTCTAATCAACCATGTAAGTCACTTTTCAACATATTAGAGTCACTTTGCGTCGTATAAAAGTCACTTGCCACAATATATTGATACAATTAACATGTTAACATCATGTACATGCAATTAGACATCCTTTAACCACCTCTTGGTACTCCTTTCCTAAAAGTCAATTTTGGGCCACATTTTGGTTCTAATCAATCATGTAAGTGACTTCTCACCATATTAGAAGTCACTTTGCACCTTATAAGAGTCACTTGCCATCATATATTGGTACAATTAACATGTTAACATTATGTACATGCAATTAGAAATCCTTTACCACCTCTTAGTGCCACATTCATGCAAGTCAATTTTGTCCACATTTTGGTTCTAATTAACCATGTAAGTCACTTTTCACCATATTAGAGTCATTTTGTACCTTATATGAGTCACTTTCCACAATCTATTTGTATAATTAACATGTTAACATCATATACATCCAATTTGACATTCCTTTTACCACTTCTTAGTTCCACTTTCATACATGTCAATTTTGGTCCACATTTTGGTTCTAATCAACCATGTAAGTCACTTTTCACCATATTAGAGTCACTTTGCACCCTATAAGAGTCACTTTCCACCATAAATACAACAATTAACATGTTAACATTATATACATCCAATTTGATATCCTTTTACCACCTATTAATGCCACTTTCATACAAGTTAATTTTGTTCCACATTTTGGCTCTAATCAACCAAGTCACTTTTCAACATATTAGAGTCACTTTGTGTCCTATAAGAGTCACTTGCCATAATATATTGATACAATTAACATGTTAACATCATGTACATGCAATTAGACATCCTTTAACCACCTCTTGGTACTCCTTTCCTACAAGTCAATTTTTGGCCACATTTTGGTTCTAATCAGTCATGTAAGTGACTTCTCACCATATTAGAGTCACTTTGCACCTTATAAGAGTCACTTTCCATCATATATTGGTACAATTAACATGTTAACATCATGTACATGCAATTAGAAATCCCTTTACCACCTCTTAGTGCCAAATTCATCCGAGTCAATTTTGGTCCACATTTTGGTTCTAATTAACCATGTAAGTCACTTTTCACCATATTAGAGTCATTTTGCACCCTATATGAGTCACTTTCCACAATCTATTTGTATAATTAACATGTTAACATCATATACATCCAATTTGATATGCTTTTACCACCTCTTAGTTCCACTTTCATACAGGTCAATTTTGTTCCACATTTTGGTTCTAATCAACCATGTAAGTCACTTTTCACCATTTTAGAGTCACTTTGCACCCTATAAGAGTCACTTTCCACCATAAATACAACAATTAACATGTTAACATCATATACATCCAATTTGATATCCTTTTACCACCTATTAATGCCACTTTCATACAAGTTAATTTTGTTCCACATTTTGGCTCTAATCAACCATGTAAGTCACTTTTCACCATATTAGAATCACTTTGCACCCTATAAGAGTCACTTGTCACCATATATTGATACAATTAACATGTTAACATCATGTACATGCAATTAGACATCCTTTAACCACCTCTTGGTACCCCTTTCCTACAAGTTAATTTTGGGCCACATTTTGGCTCTTATCAATCATGTAAGTGACTTCTCACCATATTAGAGTCACTTTGCACCTTATAATAGTCACTTGCCACCATATATTTGTACAATTAACATGTTAACATCATGTACATGCAATTAGAAATCTTTTTACCACCTCTTAGTGCCACATTCATACAAGTCAATTTTGGTCCACATTTTGGTTCTAATTAACCATGTAAGTCACTTTTCACCATATTAGAGTCATTTTGCACCCTATATGATTCACTTTCCACAATCTATTAGTATAATTAACATGTTAACATCATATACAACCAATTTGACATCTTTTTACCACCTCTTAGTTCAATTTCATACAGGTAAATTTTGTTCCACATTTTGGTTCTAATCAACCATGTAAGTCATTTTTCACCATATTAGAGTCACTTTTCACCCTATAAGAGTCACTTTCCACCATATATATAACAATTAACATGTTAACATCATATATATCCAATTTGACATCCTTTTACCACCTATTAATGCTACTTTCATACTAGTTAATTTTGTTCCACATTTTGGCTCTAATCAACCATGTAAGTCACTTTTCAACATATTAGAGTCACTTTGCGTCGTATAAAAGTCACTTGCCACAATATATTGATACAATTAACATGTTAACATCATGTACATGCAATTAGACATCCTTTAACCACCTCTTGGTACTCCTTTCCTAAAAGTCAATTTTGGGCCACATTTGGTTCTAATCAATCATGTAAGTGACTTCTCACCATATTAGAGTCACTTTGCACCTTATAAGAGTCACTTGCCATCATATATTGGTACAATTAACATGTTAACATCATGTACATGCAATTAGAAATCCTTTTACCACCTCTTAGTGCCACATTCATGCAAGTCAATTTTGGTCCACATTTTGGTTCTAATTAACCATGTAAGTCACTTTTCACCATATTAGAGTCATTTTGCACCCTATATGAGTCACTTTCCACAATCTATTTGTATAATTAACATGTTAACATCATATACATCCAATTTGACATCCTTTTACCACCTCTTAGTTCCACTTTCATACATGTCAATTTTGGTCCACATTTTGGTTCTAATCAACCATGTAAGTCACTTTTCACCATATTAGAGTCACTTTGCACCCTATAAGAGTCACTTTCCACCATAAATGACAACAATTAACATGTTAACATCATATAAATCCAATTTGATATCCTTTTACCACCTATTAATGCCACTTTCATACAAGTTAATTTTGTTCCACATTTTGGCTCTAATCAACCATGTAAGTCACTTTTCACCATATTAGAGTCACTTTGCACCCTATAAGAGTCACTTGTCACCATATATTGAAAAAATTAACATGTTAACATCATGTACATGCAATTAGACATCCTTTAACCACCTCTTGGTACCCCTTTCCTACAAGTCAATTGTTGGCCACATTTTGGCTCTAATCAATCATGTAAGTGACTTCTCACCATATTAGAGTCACTTTGCACCTTATAAGAGTCACTTGCCATCATATATTGGTACAATTAACATGTTAACATCATGTACATGCAATTAGAAATCCTTTTACCACCTCTTAGTGCCACATTCATACGAGTCAATTTTGGTCCACATTTTGGTTCTAATTAACCATGTAAGTCACTTTTCACCATATTAGAGTCATTTTGCTCCCTATATGAGTCAGTTTCTACAATCTATTTGTATAATTAACATGTTAACATCATATACATCCAAGTTGACATCTTTTTACCACCTCTTAGTTCCAATTTCATACAGGTCAATTTTGTTCCACAATTTGGTTCTAATCAAACCATGTAAGTCACTTTTCACCATATTAAAGTCACTTTGCACCCTATAAGAGTCACTTTCCACCATATATACAACAATTAACATGTTAACATCATATACATCCAATTTGACATCCTTTTACCACCTATTAATGCCACTTTCATACAAGTTAATTTTGTTCCACATTTTGGCTCTAATCAACCAAGTCCTTTTTCACCATATTAGAGTCACTTTGCACCCTATAAGAGTCACTTGTCACCATATATTGATACAATTAACATGTTAACATCATGTACATGTAATTAGACATCCTTCAACCACCTCTTGGTACCCCTTTCCTACAAGTCAATTTCGGGCCACATTTTGGCTCTGATCAATCATGTAAGTGACTTCTCACCATATTAGAGTCACTTTGCACCTTATAAAAGTCACTTGCCATCATATATTGGTACAATTAACATGTTAACATCATGTACATGCAATTAGAAATCCTTTTACCACCTCTTAGTGCCACATTCATGCAAGTCAATTTTGGTCCACATTTTGGTTCTAATTAACCATGTAAGTCACTTTTCACCATATTAGAGTCATTTTGCACCCTATATGAGTCACTTTCCACAATTATTTGTATAATTAACATGTTAACATCATATACATCCAATTTGACATCCTTTTACCACCTCTTAGTTCCACTTTCATACATGTCAATTTTGGTCCACATTTTGGTTCTAATCAACCATGTAAGTCAATTTTCACCATATTAGAGTCACTTTGCACCCTATAAGAGTCACTTTCCACCATAAATACAACAATTAACATGTTAACATCATATACATCCAATTTGATATCCTTTTACCACCTATTAATGCCACTGTCATACAAGTTAATTTTGTTCCACATTTTGGCTCTAATCAACCATGTAAATCACTTTTCACCATATTAGAATCACTTTGCACCCTATAAGAGTAACTTGTCACCATATATTGATACAATTAACATGTTAACATCATGTACATGCAATTAGACATCCTTTAACCACCTCTTGGTACTCCTTTCCTACAAGTCAATTTTTGGCCACATTTTGCTTCTAATCAATCATGTAAGTGACTTCTCACCATATTAGAGTCACTTTGCACCTTATAAGAGTCACTTGCCATCATATATTGGTACAATTAACATGTTAACATCATTTACATGCACTTAGAAATCCTTTTACCACCTCTTAGTGCCACATTCATGCAAGTCAATTTTTGTCCACATTTTCGTTCTAATTAACCATGTAAGTCACTTTTCACCATATTAGAGTCATTTTGCACCCTATATGAGTCACTTTCCACAATCTATTTGTATAATTAACATGTTAACATCATATACATCCAATTTTATATCCTTTTACCACCTCTTAGTTCCACTTTCATACAGGTCAATTTTGTTCCACATTTTGGTTCTAATCAACCATGTTAGTCACTTTTCACCATTTTAGAGTCACTTTGCACCCTATAAGAGTCACTTTCCACCATAAATACAACAATTAACATGTTAACATCATATACATCCAATTTGATATCCTTTTACCACCTATTAATGCCACTTTCATACAAGTTAATTTTGTTCCACATTTTGGCTCTAATCAACCATGTAAGTCACTTTTCACCATATTAGAATCACTTTGCACCCTATAAGAGTCACTTGTCACCATATATTGATACAATTAACATGTTAACATCATGTACATGCAATTAGACATCGTTTAACCACCTCTTGGTACCCCTTTCCTACAAATTAATTTTGGGCCACATTTTGGCTCTTATCAATCATGTAAGTGACTTCTCACCATATTAGAGTCACTTTGCACCTTATAGGAGTCACTTGCCACCATATATTGCTACAATTAACATGTTAACATCATGTACATGCAATTAGAAATCTTTTCACCACCTCTTAGTTCCACATTCATACAAGTCAATTTTGGTCCACATTTTGGTTCTAATTAACCATGTAAGTCACTTTTCACCATATTAGAGTCATTTTGCACCCTATATGATTCACTTTCCATAATCTATTAGTATAATTAACATGTTAACATCATATATACATCCAATTTGACATCTTTGTAACACCTCTTACTTCCAATTTCATACAGGTCAATTTTTTTCCACATTTTGGATCTAATCAACCATGTAAGTCACTTTTCACCATATTAGAGTCACTTTGCACCCTATAAGAGTCACTTTCCACCATATATACAACAATTAACATGTTAACATCATATACATCCAATTTGACATCCTTTTACCACCTATTAATGCTACTTTCATACAAGTTAATTTTGTTCCAAATTTTGGCTCTAATCAACCATGTAAGTCACTTTTTAACATATTAGAGTCACTTTGCACCCTATATGATTCACTTTCCACAATCTATTAGTATAATTAACATGTTAACATCATCTACAACCAATTTGACATCTTTTTACAACCTCTTAGTTCAATTTCATACAGGTAAATTTTGTTCCACATTTTGGTTCTAATTAACCATGTAAGTCATTTTTCACCATATTAGAGTCACTTTCCACCCTATAAGAGTCACTTTCCACCATATATATAACAATTAACATGTTAACATCATATATATCCAATTTGACATCCTTTTACCACCTATTAATGCTACTTTCATACTAGTTAATTTTGTTCCAAATTTTGGCTCTAATCAACCATGTAACCTTTTTAACATATTAGAGTCACTTTGTGTCGTATAAAAGTCACTTGCCACAATATATTGACACAATTAACATGTTAACATCATGTACATGCAATTAGACATCCTTTAACCACCTCTTGGTACTCCTTTCCAAAAAGTCAATTTTGGGCCACATTTTGGTTATAATCAATCATGTAAGTGACTTCTCACCATATTAGAGTCACTTTGCACCTTATAAGAGTCGCTTGCCATCATATATTGGTACAATAAACATGTTAACATCATGTACATGCAATTAGAAATCCTTTTACCACCTCTTAGTGCCACATTCATGCAAGTCAATTTTGGTCCACATTTTGGTTCTAATTAACCATGTAAGTCACTTTTCACCATATTAGAGTCATATTGCACCCTATATGAGTCACTTTCCACAATCTATTTGTATAATTAACATGTTAACATCATATACATCCAATTTGACATCCTTTTACCACCTCTTAGTTCCACTTTCATACATGTCAATTTTGGTCAACATTTTGGTTCTAATCAACCATGTAAGTCACTTTTCACCATATTAGAGTCACTTTGCACCCTATAAGAGTCACTTTCCACCATAAATACAACAATTAACATGTTAACATCATATACATCCAATTTGATATCCTTTTACCACCTATTAATGCCACTTTCATACAAGTTAATTTTGTTCAACATTTTGGCTCTAATCAACCATGTAAGTCACTTTTCACCATATTAGAGTCACTTTGCACCCTATAAGAGTCACTTGTCACCATATATTGAAAAAATTAACATGTTAACATCATGTACATGCAATTAGACATCCTTTAACCACCTCTTGGTACCCCTTTCCTACAAGTCAATTGTTGGCCACATTTTGGCTCTAATCAATCATGTAAGTGACTTCTCACCATATTAGAGTCACTTTGCACCTTATAAAAGTCACTTGCCATCATATATTGGTACAATTAACATGTTAACATCATGTACATGCAATTAGAAATCCTTTTACCACCTCTTAGTGCCACATTCATACGAGTCAATTTTGGTCCACATTTTGGTTCTAATTAACCATGTAAGTCACTTTTCACCATATTAGAGTCATTTTGCTCCCTATATGAGTCAGTTTCTACAATCTATTTGTATAATTAACATGTTAACATCATATACATCCAAGTTGACATCTTTTTACCACCTCTTAGTTCCAATTTCATACAGGTCAATTTTGTTCCACAATTTGGTTCTAATCAAACCATGTAAGTCACTTTTCACCATATTAAAGTCACTTTGCACCCTATAAGAGTCACTTTCCACCATATATACAACAATTAACATGTTAACATCATATACATCCAATTTGACATCCTTTTACCACCTATTAATGCCACTTTCATACAAGTTAATTTTGTTCCACATTTTGGCTCTAATCAACCAAGTCACTTTTCACCATATTAGAGTCACTTTGCACCCTATAAGAGTCACTTGTCACCATATATTGATACAATTAACATGTTAACATCATGTACATGTAATTAGACATTCTTCAACCACCTCTTGGTACCCCTTTCCTACAAGTCAATTTCGGGCCACATTTTGGCTCTGATCAATCATGTAAGTGACTTCTCACCATATTAGAGTCAGTTTGCACCTTATAAAAGTCACTTGCTATTATATATTGGTACAATTAACATGTTAACATCATGTACATGCAATAAGATATCCTTTTACCACCTCTTAGTGCCACATTCATGCAAGTCAATTTTGGTCCACATTTTGGTTCTAATTAACCATGTAAGTCACTTTTCAGCATATTAGAGTCATTTTGCACCCTATATGAGTCACTTTCCACAATCTATTTGTATAATTAACATGTTAACATCATATACATCCAATTTGACATCCTTTTACCACCTCTTAGTTCCACTTTCATACATGTCAATTTTGGTCCACATTTTGGTTCTAATCAACCATGTAAGTCACTTTTCACCATATTAGAGTCACTTTGCACCCTATAAGGGTCACTTTCCACCATAAATACAACAATTAACATGTTAACATCATATACATCCAATTTGATATCCTTTTACCACCTATTAATGCCACTTTCATACAAGTTAATTTTGTTCCACATTTTGGCTCTAATCAACCATGTAAGTCACTTTTCACCATATTAGAGTCATTTTGCACCCTATATGATTCACTTTCCATAATCTATTAGTATAATTAACATGTTAACATCATATATATACATCCAATTTGACATCTTTGTACCACCTCTTACTTCCAATTTCATACAGGTCAATTTTGTTCCACATTTTTGATCTAATCAACCATGTAAGTCACTTTTCACCATATTAGAGTCACTTTGCACCCTATAAGAGTCACTTTCCACCATATATACAACAATTAACATGTTAACATCATATACATCCAATTTGACATCCTTTTACCACCTATTAATGCTACTTGCATACAAGTTAATTTTGTTCCACATTTTGGCTCTAATCAACCATGTAAGTCACTTTTTAACATATTAGAGTCACTTTGCACCCTATATGATTCACTTTCCACAATCTATTAGTATAATTAACATGTTAACATCATCTACAACCAATTTGACATCTTTTTACCACCTCTTAGTTCAATTTCATACAGGTAAATTTTGTTCCACATTTTGGTTCTAATCAACCATGTAAGTCATTTTTCACCATATTAGAGTCCTTTTTCACCCTATAAGAGTCACTTTCCACCATATATATAACAATTAACATGTTAACATCATATATATCCAATTTGACATCCTTTTACCACCTATTAATGCTACTTTCATACTAGTTAATTTTGTTCCACATTTTGGCTCTAATCAACCATGTAAGTCACTTTTCAACATATTAGAGTCACTTTGCGTCGTATAAAAGTCACTTGCCACAATATATTGATACAATTAACATGTTAACATCATGTACATGCAATTAGACATCCTTTAACCACCTCTTGGTACTCCTTTCCTAAAAGTCAATTTTGGGCCACATTTTGGTTCTAATCAATCATGTAAGTGACTTCTCACCATATTAGAGTCACTTTGCACCTTATAAGAGTCACTTGCCATCATATATTGGTACAATTAACATGTTAACATCATGTACATGCACTTAGAAATCCTTTAACCACCTCTTGGTACTCCTTTCCTACAAGTCAATTTTTGGCCACATTTTGCTTCTAATCAATCATGTAAGTGACTTCTCACCATATTAGAGTCACTTTGCACCCTATAGGAGTCACTTGCCACCATATATTGGTACAATTAACATGTTAACATCATGTACATGCAATTAGAAATCTTTTCACCACCTCTTACTGCCACATTCATACAAGTCAATTTTGGTCCACATTTTGGTTCTAATTAACCATGTAAGTCACTTTTCACCATATTAGAGTCATTTTGCACCCTATATGATTCACTTTCCATAATCTATTAGTATAATTAACATGTTAACATCATATATATACATCCAATTTGACATCTTTGTACCACCTCTTACTTCCAATTTCATACAGGTCAATTTTGTTCCACATTTTGGATCTAATCAACCATGTAAGTCACTTTTCACCATATTAGAGTCACTTTGCACCCTATAAGAGTCACTTTCCACCATATATACAACAATTAACATGTTAACATCATATACATCAAATTTGACATCCTTTTACCACCTATTAATGCTACTTTCATACAAGTTAATTTTGTTCCAAATTTTGGCTCTAATCAACCATGTACGTCACTTTTTAACATATTAGAGTCACTTTGCACCCTATATGATTCACTTTCCACAATCTACTAGTATAATTAACATGTTAACATCATCTACAACCAATTTGACATCTTTTTACCACCTCTTAGTTCAATTTCATACTAATAAATTTTGTTCCACATTTTGGTTCTAATTAACCATGTAAGTCATTTTTCACCATATTAGAGTCACTTTTCACCCTATAAGAGTCACTTTCCACCATATATATAACAATTAACATGTTAACATCATATATATCCAATTAGACATCCTTTTACCATCTATTAATGCTACTTTCATACTAGTTAATTTTGATCCACATTTTGGCTCTAATCAACCATGTAAGTCACTTTTCAACATATTAGAGTCACTTTGCGTCGTATAAAAGTCACTTGCCACAATATATTGATACAATTAACATGTTAACATCATGTACATGCAATTAGACATCCTTTAACCACCTCTTGGTACTCCTTTCCAAAAAGTCAATTTTGGGCCACATTTTGGTTCTAATCAATCATGTAAGTGACTTCTCACCATATTAGAGTCACTTTGCACCTTATAAGAGTCACTTGCCATCATATATTGGTACAATAAACATGTTAACATCATGTACATGCAATTAGAAATCCTTTTACCACCTCTTAGTGCCACATTCATGCAAGTCAATTTTGGTCCACATTTTGGTTCTAATTAACCATGTAAGTCACTTTTCACCATATTAGAGTCATTTTGCACCCTATATGAGTCACTTTCCACAATCTATTTGTATAATTAACATGTTAACATCATATACATCCAATTTTATATCCTTTTACCACCTCTTAGTTCCACTTTCATACAGGTCAATTTTGTTCCACATTTTGGTTCTAATCAACCATGTTAGTCACTTTTCACCATTTTAGAGTCACTTTGCACCCTATAAGAGTCACTTTCCACCATAAATACAACAATTAACATGTTAACATCATATACATCCAATTTGATATCCTTTTACCACCTATTAATGCCACTTTCATACAAGTTAATTTTGTTCCACATTTTGGCTCTAATCAACCATGTAAGTCACTTTTCACCATATTAGAATCACTTTGCACCCTATAAGAGTCACTTGTCACCATATATTGATACAATTAACATGTTAACATCATGTACATGCAATTAGACATCGTTTAACCACCTCTTGGTACCCCTTTCCTACAAATTAATTTTGGGCCACATTTTGGCTCTTATCAATCATGTAAGTGACTTCTCACCATATTAGAGTCACTTTGCACCTTATAGGAGTCACTTGCCACCATATATTGCTACAATTAACATGTTAACATCATGTACATGCAATTAGAAATCTTTTCACCACCTCTTAGTTCCACATTCATACAAGTCAATTTTGGTCCACATTTTGGTTCTAATTAACCATGTAAGTCACTTTTCACCATATTAGAGTCATTTTGCACCCTATATGATTCACTTTCCATAATCTATTAGTATAATTAACATGTTAACATCATATATATACATCCAATTTGACATCTTTGTAACACCTCTTACTTCCAATTTCATACAGGTCAATTTGTTTCCACATTTTGGATCTAATCAACCATGTAAGTCACTTTTCACCATATTAGAGTCACTTTGCACCCTATAAGAGTCACTTTCCACCATATATACAACAATTAACATGTTAACATCATATACATCCAATTTGACATCCTTTTACCACCTATTAATGCTACTTTCATACAAGTTAATTTTGTTCCAAATTTTGGCTCTAATCAACCATGTAAGTCATTTTTTAACATATTAGAGTCACTTTGCACCCTATATGATTCACTTTCCACAATCTATTAGTATAATTAACATGTTAACATCATCTACAACCAATTTGACATCTTTTTACAACCTCTTAGTTCAATTTCATACAGGTAAATTTTGTTCCACATTTTGGTTCTAATTAACCATGTAAGTCATTTTTCACCATATTAGAGTCACTTTCCACCCTATAAGAGTCACTTTCCACCATATATATAACAATTAACATGTTAACATCATATATATCCAATTTGACATCCTTTTACCACCTATTAATGCTACTTTCATACTAGTTAATTTTGTTCCAAATTTTGGCTCTAATCAACCATGTAACCTTTTTAACATATTAGAGTCACTTTGTGTCGTATAAAAGTCACTTGCCACAATATATTGACACAATTAACATGTTAACATCATGTACATGCAATTAGACATCCTTTAACCACCTCTTGGTACTCCTTTCCAAAAAGTCAATTTTGGGCCACATTTTGGTTATAATCAATCATGTAAGTGACTTCTCACCATATTAGAGTCACTTTGCACCTTATAAGAGTCGCTTGCCATCATATATTGGTACAATAAACATGTTAACATCATGTACATGCAATTAGAAATCCTTTTACCACCTCTTAGTGCCACATTCATGCAAGTCAATTTTGGTCCACATTTTGGTTCTAATTAACCATGTAAGTCACTTTTCACCATATTAGAGTCATATTGCACCCTATAGGAGTCACTTTCCACAATCTATTTGTATAATTAACATGTTAACATCATATACATCCAATTTGACATCCTTTTACCACCTCTTAGTTCCACTTTCATACATGTCAATTTTGGTCAACATTTTGGTTCTAATCAACCATGTAAGTCACTTTTCACCATATTGGAGTCACTTTGCACCCTATAAGAGTCACTTTCCACCATAAATACAACAATTAACATGTTAACATCATATACATCCAATTTGATATCCTTTTTACCACCTATTAATGCCACTTTCATACAAGTTAATTTTGTTCAACATTTTGGCTCTAATCAACCATGTAAGTCACTTTTCACCATATTAGAGTCACTTTGCACCCTATAAGAGTCACTTGTCACCATATATTGAAAAAATTAACATGTTAACATCATGTACATGCAATTAGACATCCTTTAACCACCTCTTGGTACCCCTTTCCTACAAGTCAATTGTTGGCCACATTTTGGTTCTAATCAATCATGTAAGTGACTTCTCACCATATTAGAGTCACTTTGCACCTTATAAAAGTCACTTGCCATCATATATTGGTACAATTAACATGTTAACATCATGTACATGCAATTAGAAATCCTTTTACCACCTCTTAGTGCCACATTCATACGAGTCAATTTTGGTCCACATTTTGGTTCTAATTAACCATGTAAGTCACTTTTCACCATATTAGAGTCATTTTACTCCCTATATGAGTCAGTTTCTACAATCTATTTGTATAATTAACATGTTAACATCATATACATCCAAGTTGACATCTTTTTACCACCTCTTAGTTCCAATTTCATACAGGTCAAT
This sequence comes from Apium graveolens, assembly GCF_009905375.1. Classification (NCBI taxonomy): domain Eukaryota; kingdom Viridiplantae; phylum Streptophyta; class Magnoliopsida; order Apiales; family Apiaceae; genus Apium; species Apium graveolens. The sequence continues at coordinate 6,767 of NW_027418198.1, read as the reverse complement.
TTTGTTCCACAATTTGGTTCTAATCAAACCATGTAAGTCACTTTTCACCATATTAAAGTCACTTTGCACCCTATAAGAGTCACTTTCCACCATATATACAACAATTAACATGTTAACATCATATACATCCAATTTGACATCCTTTTACCACCTATTAATGCCACTTTCATACAAGTTAATTTTGTTCCACATTTTGGCTCTAATCAACCAAGTCACTTTTCACCATATTAGAGTCACTTTGCACCCTATAAGAGTCACTTGTCACCATATATTGATACAATTAACATGTTAACATCATGTACATGTAATTAGACATTCTTCAACCACCTCTTGGTACCCCTTTCCTACAAGTCAATTTCGGGCCACATTTTGGCTCTGATCAATCATGTAAGTGACTTCTCACCATATTAGAGTCAGTTTGCACCTTATAAAAGTCACTTGCTATTATATATTGGTACAATTAACATGTTAACATCATGTACATGCAATAAGATATCCTTTTACCACCTCTTAGTGCCACATTCATGCAAGTCAATTTTGGTCCACATTTTGGTTCTAATTAACCATGTAAGTCACTTTTCAGCATATTAGAGTCATTTTGCACCCTATATGAGTCACTTTCCACAATCTATTTGTATAATTAACATGTTAACATCATATACATCCAATTTGACATCCTTTTACCACCTCTTAGTTCCACTTTCATACATGTCAATTTTGGTCCACATTTTGGTTCTAATCAACCATGTAAGTCACTTTTCACCATATTAGAGTCACTTTGCACCCTATAAGGGTCACTTTCCACCATAAATACAACAATTAACATGTTAACATCATATACATCCAATTTGATATCCTTTTACCACCTATTAATGCCACTTTCATACAAGTTAATTTTGTTCCACATTTTGGCTCTAATCAACCATGTAAGTCACTTTTCACCATATTAGAGTCATTTTGCACCCTATATGATTCACTTTCCATAATCTATTAGTATAATTAACATGTTAACATCATATATACATCCAATTTGACATCTTTGTACCACCTCTTACTTCCAATTTCATACAGGTCAATTTTGTTCCACATTTTTGATCTAATCAACCATGTAAGTCACTTTTCACCATATTAGAGTCACTTTGCACCCTATAAGAGTCACTTTCCACCATATATACAACAATTAACATGTTAACATCATATACATCCAATTTGACATCCTTTTACCACCTATTAATGCTACTTGCATACAAGTTAATTTTGTTCCACATTTTGGCTCTAATCAACCATGTAAGTCACTTTTTAACATATTAGAGTCACTTTGCACCCTATATGATTCACTTTCCACAATCTATTAGTATAATTAACATGTTAACATCATCTACAACCAATTTGACATCTTTTTACCACCTCTTAGTTCAATTTCATACAGGTAAATTTTGTTCCACATTTTGGTTCTAATCAACCATGTAAGTCATTTTTCACCATATTAGAGTCCTTTTTCACCCTATAAGAGTCACTTTCCACCATATATATAACAATTAACATGTTAACATCATATATATCCAATTTGACATCCTTTTACCACCTATTAATGCTACTTTCATACTAGTTAATTTTGTTCCACATTTTGGCTCTAATCAACCATGTAAGTCACTTTTCAACATATTAGAGTCACTTTGCGTCGTATAAAAGTCACTTGCCACAATATATTGATACAATTAACATGTTAACATCATGTACATGCAATTAGACATCCTTTAACCACCTCTTGGTACTCCTTTCCTAAAAGTCAATTTTGGGCCACATTTTGGTTCTAATCAATCATGTAAGTGACTTCTCACCATATTAGAGTCACTTTGCACCTTATAAGAGTCACTTGCCATCATATATTGGTACAATTAACATGTTAACATCATGTACATGCACTTAGAAATCCTTTAACCACCTCTTGGTACTCCTTTCCTACAAGTCAATTTTTGGCCACATTTTGCTTCTAATCAATCATGTAAGTGACTTCTCACCATATTAGAGTCACTTTGCACCCTATAGGAGTCACTTGCCACCATATATTGGTACAATTAACATGTTAACATCATGTACATGCAATTAGAAATCTTTTCACCACCTCTTACTGCCACATTCATACAAGTCAATTTTGGTCCACATTTTGGTTCTAATTAACCATGTAAGTCACTTTTCACCATATTAGAGTCATTTTGCACCCTATATGATTCACTTTCCATAATCTATTAGTATAATTAACATGTTAACATCATATATATACATCCAATTTGACATCTTTGTACCACCTCTTACTTCCAATTTCATACAGGTCAATTTTGTTCCACATTTTGGATCTAATCAACCATGTAAGTCACTTTTCACCATATTAGAGTCACTTTGCACCCTATAAGAGTCACTTTCCACCATATATACAACAATTAACATGTTAACATCATATACATCAAATTTGACATCCTTTTACCACCTATTAATGCTACTTTCATACAAGTTAATTTTGTTCCAAATTTTGGCTCTAATCAACCATGTACGTCACTTTTTAACATATTAGAGTCACTTTGCACCCTATATGATTCACTTTCCACAATCTACTAGTATAATTAACATGTTAACATCATCTACAACCAATTTGACATCTTTTTACCACCTCTTAGTTCAATTTCATACTAATAAATTTTGTTCCACATTTTGGTTCTAATTAACCATGTAAGTCATTTTTCACCATATTAGAGTCACTTTTCACCCTATAAGAGTCACTTTCCACCATATATATAACAATTAACATGTTAACATCATATATATCCAATTAGACATCCTTTTACCATCTATTAATGCTACTTTCATACTAGTTAATTTTGATCCACATTTTGGCTCTAATCAACCATGTAAGTCACTTTTCAACATATTAGAGTCACTTTGCGTCGTATAAAAGTCACTTGCCACAATATATTGATACAATTAACATGTTAACATCATGTACATGCAATTAGACATCCTTTAACCACCTCTTGGTACTCCTTTCCAAAAAGTCAATTTTGGGCCACATTTTGGTTCTAATCAATCATGTAAGTGACTTCTCACCATATTAGAGTCACTTTGCACCTTATAAGAGTCACTTGCCATCATATATTGGTACAATAAACATGTTAACATCATGTACATGCAATTAGAAATCCTTTTACCACCTCTTAGTGCCACATTCATGCAAGTCAATTTTGGTCCACATTTTGGTTCTAATTAACCATGTAAGTCACTTTCCACCATATTAGAGTCATTTGCACCCTATATGAGTAACTTTCCACAATCTATTTGTATAATTAACATGTTAACATCATATACATCCAATTTTATATCCTTTTACCACCTCTTAGTTCCACTTTCATACAGGTCAATTTTGTTCCACATTTTGGTTCTAATCAACCATGTTAGTCACTTTTCACCATTTTAGAGTCACTTTGCACCCTATAAGAGTCACTTTCCACCATAAATACAACAATTAACATGTTAACATCATATACATCCAATTTGATATCCTTTTACCACCTATTAATGCCACTTTCATACAAGTTAATTTTGTTCCACATTTTGGCTCTAATCAACCATGTAAGTCACTTTTCACCATATTAGAATCACTTTGCACCCTATAAGAGTCACTTGTCACCATATATTGATACAATTAACATGTTAACATCATGTACATGCAATTAGACATCGTTTAAACCACCTCTTGGTACCCCTTTCCTACAATTAATTTTGGGCCACATTTTGGCTCTTATCAATCATGTAAGTGACTTCTCACCATATTAGAGTCACTTTGCACCTTATAGGAGTCCACTTGCCACCATATATTGCTACAATTAACATGTTAACATCATGTACATGCAATTAGAAATCTTTTCACCACCTCTTAGTTCCACATTCATACAAGTCAATTTTGGTCCACATTTTGGTTCTAATTAACCATGTAAGTCACTTTTCACCATATTAGAGTCATTTTGCACCCTATATGATTCACTTTCCATAATCTATTAGTATAATTAACATGTTAACATCATATATATACATCCAATTTGACATCTTGTAACACCTCTTACTTCCAATTTCATACAGGTCAATTTGTCTTCACACATTTGGATCTAATCAACCATGTAAGTCACTTTTCACCATATTAGCGTCACTTTGCACCCTATAAGAGTCACTTTCCACCCATATATACAACAATTAACATGTTAAACATCATATAATCAATTTGACCATCCCTTTTACCACCTATTAATGCTACTTTCATACAAGTTAATTTTGTTCCAAATTTTGGCTCTAATCAACCAGTAAGTCATTTTTTAACATATTAGAGTCACTTTGCACCCTATATGATTCACTTTCCACAATCTATTAGTATAATTAACATGTTAACATCATCTACAACCAATTTGACATCTTTTTACAACCTCTTAGTTCAATTTCATCACAGGTAAATTTTGTTTCCACATTTTTGGTTCTAATTAACCATGTAAGTCATTTTTCACCATATTAGATGTCACTTTCCACCCTATAAGAGTCACTTTCCACCATATATATAACAATTAACATGTTAACATATATATATTCCAATTGACATCCTTTTTACACCTATTAATGCTCCTTTTCATACTAGTTAATTTTGTTCCAAATTTTGGCTCTAATCAACCATGTAACCTTTTTAACCTAGTAGAGTCACTTTGTGTAGTATAAAAGTCACTTGCCACAATATATTGACACAATTAACATGTAACATCATGTACATGCAATTAGACATCCTTTAACCACCCTCTTGTACTCATTTCCAAAAAGTCAATTTTGGGCCACAGTTTTGGTTATAAATCAATCATGTAAGGACTTCTCACCATATTAGAGTCACTTTGCACCTTATAAGAGTCGCTTGCCATCATATATTGGTACAATAAACATGTTAACAATCATGTAGATGCAATTAGAATCCTTTTACCACCTCTTAGTGCCACATTCATGCAAGTCAATTTTGGTCCACATTTTGGTTCTAATTAACCATGTAGTCACTTTTCACCATATTAGAGTCATATTGCACCCTATAGAGTCACTTTCCACAATCTATTTGTATAATTAACATGTTAACATCATAACATCCAATTTGACATCCTTTTACCACCTCTTCGTTCCACTTTCATACATGGTCAATTTTGGTCAACATTTTGGTTCTAATCAACCATGTAAGTCACTTTTCACCATATTGGAGTCACTTTGCACCCTATAAGAGTCACTTTCCACCATAAATACAACAATTAACATGTTAACAATCATATACATCCAATTTGATATCCTTTTTTACCACCTATTAATGCCCACTTTCATACAAGTTAATTTTGTTCCACATTTTGGCTCTAATCAACCATGTAAGTACTTTTTCACCATATTAGAGTCACTTTGCACCCTATAAGAGTCACTTGTCACCATATATTGAAAAATTAACATGTTAACATCATGTACATGCAATTAGACATCCTTTAACCACCTCTTGGTACCCCTTTCCTACAAGTCAATTTGTTGGCCACATTTTGGCTCTTAATCAATCATGTAAGTGACTTCTCACCATATTAGAGTCACTTTGCACCTTATAAAGTCACTTGCATCATATATTGGTACAATTAAATGTTAACATCATGTACATGCAATTAGAAATCCTTTTACCACCTCTTAGTGCCACATTCATGCAAGTCATTTTGGTCCACATTTTGGTTCTAATTAACCAGTAAGTCACATTTTCACATATTAGAGTCATTTTACCCTATATGAGTCCGTTCTCACAATCATTTTTTGTTCTAATTACACCTGTTAACATCATGCTAATCCAATTGACATCCTTTTTAACCACCTCTAGTTCCAACTTTCATACATGTCAATTTTGGTTCCCACTAATTTTGGTTCTAATCAAACCATGTTAAGTCCACTTCTTCACCATATAAGTCACTTTGCACCCTATAAGAGTCACTTTCCACCATATATCCACACAATTAACATGTTTAACCTCATATACATCCAATTTGACTATCCTTTTACCACCTATAATGACACTTTCATACAAGTTAATTGTTTCCACATTTTGGCTCTATCAACCCTGAAGTCCCTTTTCACCATATTTAGAAGTCACTTTGCCAACTCTATAAGGAGTCACTTGCCTGTCACCATATATTGATACAATTAACATGTTAACATCATGTACATGTCAATTAGACATCTTCAACACCTCTTGGTACCCTTTCCTACAAGTCAATTTTCGGCCACATTTTGGCTCTGATCCAATCATGTAAGTGACTTCTCACCATATTAGAGTCAGTTTGCACCTTTAAAAGCTTCACTTGCTATTATATATTGGTACAATTAACATGTTAACATCATGTACATGCAATAGATATCCTTTACACTCTTAGTGCCACATTCATGCAAGTCAATTTTGGTCCACATTTTGGTTCTAATTAACCATGTAAGTCACTTTTCACATATTAGGTCATTTTGCACCCTATATGAGTCACTTTCCACAATCTATTTGTATAATTAACTGTTAACATATATACATCCAATTTGACATCCTTTTAACCACCCTTAGGTTCCACTTTCATACATGTCAATTTTGGTCCACATTTTGGTTCTAATCAACCATGTAAGTCACTTTTCACCATATTAGAGTCACTTTGCACCCTATAAGGGTCAACTTTCCACCATAAATACAACAA
>NW_027418197.1:0-72071 GCF_009905375.1 Apium graveolens | reverse complement strand
GATGATGGTACCAAGGCAATTCTTCAAGCTCATCTGGACTCTCTGCATCTCTTGCAGTTGCAGCAATTCAAACAGAATCTAAGTGTGGATGAACTCAAGCAGGACATTGCTAATATGAAATCTTACAATGCTGAGAAGTTGGAATCAGTCATACCTTATGGTACTATGCAAGATTTGTTGGGGAGACTGAGGGAAATAATTTGTTGCTGACAAGAGGCTGGCCAGATTGGAAACCAGAGTTCAGATCATTGAAGACTCTATGGTCACCATTCTTCAGAATCAACAAACTCAAACAAATCTACTCATGCAGCTGGCTAAAGCACAAGGCTTGACCCTACCCTTGATGATAACAAAAAGGGGGAGAATAAAGGGAAAGGGGAAGGAGAGCCATTAACAACAGTTCAAATATCTCAAGTGCTAGTTCCTGCCATCACCACTTCTCCAAGTATTCAAATCGAAGGAAAGCTTGATGGAATTGATCTAATCCAGATAGCAGCAGCTGAATTGCAAGTCAAAGAGCAAAGGAAGAAGATTGATGAAAAGATGCAATAAATTTTGGTTCTACAACTTCTCAATGACAATCTGTGAAGCATAGCACAAAAGTGGAATCAATTATTATGGAGCTCAAGCTAGTAGGGAGGAATAAGGTTGGAGAGACTTCTTCCAAGAATTGAAATCTATGGTTCTCAAGCCCAATAACAGATCCAATAAGGACTCTACAAAGAATCCTCTAAGCCTTGCTCAGATGAAAGGAGTGGATTTTCCTCTTCCAAAGCCTAATGAAGACAAGCTTTTTGGTAGAAGTATCATAAAGCACAAAGAGACCATAGATGTGGCTGTAAGGAGGAACATGGCTATTATCTTCAGAGAGGGAAAAGAACATATGTGTAATGCAAGGACATCCCAAATTCTCAATAGCCAAGAGGGAAGAAACCAGAAGGTTGAAGGAAGAAGCCAAACAGCTAAAGGTGATAAAAGAGCACAAGCAAAGCTTGAAAAACAGCTAAAGTCAAGTCAGGCTGAAGAACAGAAAGAAATTGAAGACAAAAGTGAAGATGAAGCTATGGGGGACATGGTTGATACTGATATGGAAGAGAGAAGTAAGGAAAGAGAAGAATGGCAGAAAGGGAACAGAAAGAAGGCCAATATAAAGAGAAAGATGGTAGATAAGACTGAAGAAACCCATTCAAAATCCAAACCACTACCCTCTATTCCTGAACCCATTATGCCTGACCCCTTCATGAACATTCATGGTGAAACAATCATTCCCAAGGAGGAACCAATTGATTGGGACACCATCAAATTGCCCACCTTCCTAACCTCTTCTCCACCATCAAAGAAGCAGAAAAGAAGAATCAAATCAACACCCTCTAAAGCCTCAATCAAATTCACACAAAGCCTAAGCTTAAGCCTCAAACCTCTAAGGATGATTATGTTCACATCTGTGACACAAAAGAATTTTCAGACATTGAACTCTATCTGGATGAGCTGGAGGAAGTAAGGGAATAGCTGCCTACAGACAGCTACCAGAAAGACTAGTGTTCAAATACAAAGGAGATGGGGAAAGAACTTGGCCTCTTTACAGAATTCTGAATGAAGGCTACTCTACCTTGATTAAAGTCTACTCAGCCATACAAAGGGATTCTGGCTTTACCAGGACTGCCATGACTGAGATTCTCAACAAGATTGCCAACATAAGGAAAACTTGGAGGGAGCCCAATGCCTTGCCTAGAACATTACTCATTCAAGAAAGAGGAATTACAGTTCACAAATCACCTCATTGGTTGATGGAGTTCAGAGACAACAAAGGAGTCAGAAGATTTTTCAGAATTGAAGATCAGCTCAAGATTGCCAGTAATGAAACTCTCAAGGATATGCAATCTAAGTTGGACATCAATGAAGAAGATGAAGCTGAATTCTACAGACAACTTCAACTTCAAATAGAGGAGAATGACAAGAGGCTAGGAAAGAAAACAAGGGATCAAAGGAAAAGAAATTAATCTGCTCAGGCTAAAGGAGCACCCTTGGAAACAATGTAATTCTTCAATTCCATCTCAGCATACACATTTTTGCAGTACTTTTGAATTTCTGCTTAATTACAGTTTATATATTTGTCAAGTGTTTTGTTATCATCAAGCTAAACCCAAATTTATGCCTACAGTTCTAGTAGACATAAATAGGGGGAGATTGTTAGGAATATGTGTATTAGTTTGATGATAAGTTAAACAAAATACTTAAGTAGAAATCTAGTGTTTGTAGCCTCAACGGATAAGACCATCTTGGCTATCCGTTGAAGGAGTAGTTTTACTTAGCAATAAGTTTAGTATTGTAGCACATTTCATTCTCTGGATTCAAGTTGTAATTCTTAGATGTTGTTGGAAAGTATCAGTCATGTTGACTACTAGTGGATATGCAAATAGGAGGGATAATTGTAAATATTTAATGCCTTGTAATTTTGTATAAGTGAAGAAGTATCAACTGATATTGAAGACCTTCAACAGATAAGAAACAAAGCTTCAACGGATGTCTCTAATGCTTCAACGGATAATATCCATCAAAGGATAAGTGCTTCAACGGATAAAGACTTAAACTTATAATACATCAACGGATAAAGCTTCAACGGATAAATCCTCAACTGGATAAGGCATCAACTGGATGAAAGCTTCAACGGATGCTTAGTTCATTAGCAATTGATAGTGACAATTCATAAGCTGACAGAGGCACATGGGTTGACAGAGACAAACTGGAATGTGGAAGCCTCTTGGAGGAATCAAGAAAATGCAGCATTTCCATTCTGGTGCAAACAAGGAAGTGTTCAAAGATTCACAGATTATCCTAGATTGCATTGGATAGAGAAATGAAGAAGAAACATGTGAAGAGCCTTTTTAATTATATTTTACAGTTTTGTCTTCACTTGTAAACTTGGTGATATATAAACCAATTAGCAGCTAGTAATTAGATATGAATTTTCCAGAACTGTTTAGAAAAATTCAGAGAGAAAATTATCTAGTTTGTACTAGGAAGCAACTGTGATTTAATTCTTTGAATCATAGATTTTCTGAAATAACACATCTCTGGTGGAACAACAAATCCACCAGAAAAGTTTTTAAGTTCTCTGTGTTCTTTACATTTATGTTTGAATATATACCTGTCTGCATTGGCTTCAAGCAATTTACACACACTTGTTCTCAGAAACACTTAGCCTTAGAAACTGCTCAAAACTTGAAAAAGTTTTGAGATTTACATTCAACCCCCCTTCTGTAAATCTCATTGTTAGCCCACTGGGAATAACACAAATCATCACATGACATCAGCACATAAACAGCTCAGCATGGAGTTAATTATGACAGCTCAGCAAAATAACAAACTCTCTTTCATGTATAAACAAACACTAGTGCTAGTTGCTTAGTAACTAAGTTTTTTAGAAATAAGTTTTAGGAATGTAGATTGATCTCTCTCTCACTCTCTTAATCAGTAAACTCTCTCTCTCTAATTCATCACAGTATTGTATCAAAATATGGGTTCATCTCCAATGAAAGTTTATACGGTATGCTTCATTTACGATAACTATGTGAGTTTGTTTTGGTAGATTTTGTAGAACACAGAATAGATATACACACACAGGACACAATACACTGAAAAAATATTGAAAAGGGAAAAGTTTTCTTACTGAACTTGAAAAACTTACAGAGAATAGAAAAGAACTGCTATTATTTCTAACGTTACAACTGCAACTTAAACTCCTAATAATTAGCTCCTACTCCCACTAATCCACTAACTCTCCTAACAAACTAGAACTACTCAGAAGACTAAGTCACAACTCCTATAAACCAGGAAGCTGACTATTATTCAAACTAACATGCTATGATTAAATTCCAACATGCTCCCCCTAATCTAAGCATGTTTCTGCAGACACTGAATTCCAAGTAAAGCCCTCATATGTTCGAATTTCACCGTTGCCATAGCTTTTGTGAGTACATCTGCACGCTGCTCATTCGTAAGCACATATTTGACTTTAATCTCCCCACGTTCAACACACTCACGAATAAAATGATATCGAATGTTGATATGTTTACTTCTACCGTGAAAAACTGGGTTCTTTGCAAGATCGATAGCTGACTTATTATCCACATAGATGATCACTGGACCATGTTCCACTCCTATTATCTGAATCAACAAATTTCTCAACTAAACCGCTTGACAGGCTGCAGCTGTAGCTGCCATGAACTCAGCTTCGCAGGAAGAAAGGGCCACACATCGCTGCTTCTGAGAAACCCAAGTAATCAGATTATCGTTCAAATAAAAAACCATTGCTCCAGTACTCCTCATGTCCTCGATGCTCCCAGCAAGATCACTATCTGAGTATCCTTTCAACAGATGATTACCATGTTCCTTTCAAGTAAATTAAGCCGTAGTTTGTAGTCCCTTTAATGTAATGTAGAATCCGCTTCACCGCAGCTTGATGAAGAACTGTGGGTCGTTCCGTATATCTACTTACAATTCCAACTGCATAGGCTATATCCGGCCGGGTATGGACCAAGTAACGTAACCCACCCACAATACTCTTGAATTGAGTGGCATCTATAACTTTACCCTTCTCGTCTTTGTCTAGCTGGATTGAAGTTTCCATTGGATATTTCGTTGGTCTACACTCTCCCATCCCAGCTCGAACCAGCAACTTCTTTGCATAAGATTCCTGTTTAATTTCAGTATATCCCTATTTCTGACTAACCTCCAGGCCTAAATAGTGAGATAGCTTGCTGAGATCCGTCATATCAAATTCCTCCCCCATTTGCCTTTTAAACCTTAGAATATTGGAGATACTCGTACCCGTAACTAGCAAATCATCGACATATACACCTATGATCAACACTTCAGAACCTTCCTTCTTTGTGTACACAGCATGCTCGTAAGGGCACTTACTAAAACCAAGACTCTCCAGATATTTGTTGAGATGAGTGTACCAGGCTCGTGGTGCCTGATGAAGACCGCTCAACGCTTTCACTAACTTGTAAACAAGATGTTCTTTGTTTTTCACTTCAAAACCTGGTGGTTGAGATACAAACACTATTTTTTACAATTCTCCATTTAAAAAGGCTTCCTTCACATCTAGATGGTGAACTTCCCATTCGTTTCGAGCTGCCAAAGCCAGCAAAAGCCGCACTGTCTCAAGCCGAGTAACAGGTGCAAACACCTCCTCATAATCAACACCTTGTTTTTTAACGTACCCTTTCGCTACGAGGCGTGCTTTATATTTGATAATATTTCCGTTGGTGTCTCGTTTTAATTTATATACCCATTTCAGACCAACTGGCTTGTGTCCAGATGGTAGCTCCACTAGTTTCCACGTGTTGTTTCGCTCAATAGCCTCAATTTCTGACTTCATAGCTCGTGTCCATGCTGCATCTGTAAGTGCTTGCTTGTAATTCGTTAGCTCCTCTACCCCCAACATCAACATGTTCTCATCAAGGAACACTTCCTCACTTTCATCGTACACTTCATAGATAGAGCGAAACTTTCGTGGGGCACTTTCATCGCTGGTGAGTACTACAGTGTTATCCATGTCTGACCTCGTCCGCCCAGTTGCAGATGACAATGTTGGAGTCTGCATTTCTGTATACTCATTACTCTGTGCTACAGATGAGGATGTTGGTGTCCACACTTCTGTAGACTCATTACTCTGTGGTGAACTAGCTTCCTCCTCTTCTGTGGTATTATCAGTACCAGGCATCATACGAGAAACAATAACTTTGAAGTTATTTCCAGGTAGATTGGACTATGTCCTTTGATTACTCCAGTTCCAGGCTCTTCCTTCTTCAAAAATCACATCACGGCTTACATGGATTGTACCTTGAGCAGGATCAAGTAAACGATAAGCCTTAGACCCTGCTTCCTTGCCAAGATTCACCACTATTTTACTTCTATCATCCAACTTTATCGTATGCACACTTGGCAATTTCATGTGTGCCACATAACCAAAAACCCGAATGTGAGCAACATTGGGCTTATCACCACTCCAGGCTTCATACGGAGTCATGTCAGACAGAGACCTTGTGGGTAACCTGTTTAATACATATACTGAGTGGCGTATAGCTTCACCCCAAAGATGTGAAGGCAAATTCATCTCCTTTAAAAAACTATGTGCCATGGTAACAACAGTCCGGTTTCGTCGCTCTACTACCCCATTTTGTTGAGGGGAGTATGGAGCAGTGAAATTTCGTGTGATTCCCTCCTCATTACAATATTCAGTAAATCTTTTAGACATGAATTCGCCTCCCCTATCGGTTCGAAAAATCTTAATTGTTTCTGCTGATTCTTTTCAACAAAAGTTTTGAATTTCTTAAATGCCTCAAATGTCTCATCTTTGCCTTTTAACATATATATCCATATCACTCGACTAAAATCATCAACCAAAAGTAAAAAGTACCTATTTCCTCCAGCAGTTGTTGGTGAAATTGGTCCGCAAAGATCACCATGAATAAGCTCCAGCCTTTTCTTCGAAAATCTGCTTGTCGAAGGAAAGACTTTCTTGTCTGCTTTGCCATTAAGCATCCTACACACACTTTCTTAGGCTGTATAAGTTCTGGTAACCCCACTGCCATCCCCTTTGTAGACATCAAACTCATTGCTTGAAAGTTTACGTGCCCAAATCGTGTATGCCATAGCCATGTTGATTCTTCCGCATTAGATATTAAACACGTTGCATGACTTGTTTCCAGGAGAATTTTATACATACGATTGCCAGACCTTTTAACTTTCATTAAAAGTCGCCTCTGATCATCATAAATCCACATATGCTCCCCTTTTATCACAACCTCGTTACCCGATTCTGTAAGCTGACCCAGCGATATAATGTTATTGGGCAGCTCGGGGATGTAATACACATCATGAAACACTTTCTCGTTTCCATCCTTAGATTGAAAAACCACTGAACCTTTGCCTTTTATATCGACTGTGGACCCGTCACCAAACTTGACTTTGCCCGTGATTTCTTCGTTCAATTCACGGAATTTAGTACGATACCCAGTCATATGTTGACTGGCTCCATTGTCCAAGTACCAGACGTTAGATTCCATATTTTGATTACCCCCTTGACTGACCTTAGGCACCATGTTCCTTTCGTTTAGCAACAACTCCTTTGGTTCCTTCTTAGAACATTCTGTAAACAACAATGCAGGTTCATCGTCTTGGGCGAAGCTCAGATTTGCTTCCTGTTTAAATGTGTCTTTGTCCATGTTTTCTCGATCATGTCGTGGTTTTCTACATTCACAGTTCGAAATGACCATAGAACCCACAGTTGAAACATTTGATGTTACGTCTATCACGACCTCCACGTCCTCCATCTCGATTATAATAGTTACCACCATCCTTGATGTCTTGACGTCTCAGTCCCTTCTTTTCTATATATCTCGGCCCAGTCTTCTTTGGTCATAAGTAGTTGCCCTTCTCCAACCCCGCGTTTCTTCCATTCATCTTCAGTTAATAACAGCTGTTTGCTTACATGTGCTCGGTTGATCATTTTAGACGTTCTTCATGGGCCTTAAGGGACCCAATTGTTTCTTCAATAGTCATGACTTCAAGATCTCCAAATTGTTCGATTGTCGATGTAATTTGGAGAAATTTTGGAGGCATGGCTCTCAACAGTTTCTTAACCACATACGACTCAGCCATGTCCTCTCCCAACTCACGTATCTTAGTAACCAGGGCATTCAACCTCATACAAAAATCATCTAACACCTCAACATCTTTCATCTGCAGAGCTTCAAACTCTGCCTTCATTGTCTGCACCTTAGCTTGTTTAACCCGATCTGCACCCAGACACATTGTTTTGAGTGCTTCCCAAGTCCTTTTAGCTGTCGTCTTCTCTGCAACAGTGAGCAACATATCATCTGGAATACTTTGATATATTGCTGCTAAAGCCAGTTTATCTTTCTTCTCTTCTACAGCAGCTTTAGGGTCCTTCGGTACAATAGCTTCCCAAACACCATGTGCTTCCATAAAGACTTTCATCTTTAATGACCACGCATTGTAGTTACTTTTTGTCAACATCGGGTAGTTTAGTCCCAATGTAATCTCCTTGCTTTTGTTCGACTTCATAGCCATTACTCTGGGCATATACTTTGGCATACACCTTACTCAGGCTCTGATACCACGTGTAGAACACAAAATAGATATACACACATGACACAATACACAGAACAAATATTGCAAAGGGAAAAGTTTTCTTACTAAACTTGAAAAACTTACAGAGATTAGAAAAGAACTGCTACTATTTCTAACGTTGCTACTGCAACTTAAACTCCTAAGAATTAGCTACTACTCCCACTAATCCACTAACTCTCCTAGCAAACTAGAACTACTCAGAAGACTAAGTCACAACTCCTACAAACCAGGAAGCTGACTATTATTCAAACTAACATGCTTATGATTAAATTCCAACATATTTCACAATTTACGGCTATACTTTGTTATCAATTGCAAATTTTAATAAAATGCTGGTAGAATGTTGGTTGGTCATGAAGTAAATATCAACGTTTTGGGGATCCACAAATGAATGTTGAGAGTGAGTATCGTAATAGGCTTACCATGGATTTTCTTGGCTTGGGAACTGGGATGAACAGCGTGAGTGGAGGTGGAGGGGAGGATGATGATCACAGTGGTAATAAGACGACCAACTCATGGGACAGGGAAGCTACCATATCAGCTGAGGCCAGGCCTTTCATTCATCCACTGTAGCCCTGGGTTTTCAAGCCATCCATGCTTCAAGGCAGGCTCCTGTGTCCCTCTCTATCTCAATGTTTATACACTCTGTGTTGTTTTTTTAGCAATATGTACGATATGTGTTTGCATGACTGTATAATTCTGTATAAAGTAAGGTCTATGTAGCCAATAGCCAAAAAATATGGCAGATTATTTTACCATACATATACCAACTTTCACATATAAAAAGGTGCTTAGTGTTGTTATTTTCATGTTTAAATATATATCTACTAACAGATTTGATGTACATTAGGGCCAAGGGGGTAGATTATGAAATAATCACCTCTCCTTTTGAATTACTTTTTATCATACTAAAAAATTATTTGTATACATTGTAAGTAGCTATTCTACCATTAGGAGAATGCATAATTTTATAGAACAAAAAATAATTGCATTACTATTTATTTTTCATGTGCAAGCAAATATACTTAGTATTTTGTACAAATATTTGCTCTATATATGTTTAAAGTGGCAACTATTAGCTTTTTGTGCACGAGATCTTAGCTAGTTGGTGAACAAGGCAGGTGTATGGAGTTGATTTCCATGACCTTAATTAGAACGAGAACATCCAAGAACTAATCAAACTAATCATTAATCTTCTATCAAATAAAGGTGTTTTGAGATATTTTTGTTTTTTTTATTATGCTATGCTTTTAAATAAAAAGCTGTAGGTTATAAATCAAAGGCTAATTTTATAATTTTATAATTTTGTTTTGAAATTTGCATTCCTGCTTTGAAAGTTGCTTTGAATCTTTATTAGTTTTCAACATTATATATATATGAAATTGCTCAAATGAGAACCCTAATTATAATGAGATATGAGATCTAATCTCAGCCCTCCATTTTATAATATTTTTTATTTTTCTTTTAATCCCTATCACACATTTCCTTTTCCCACCCAACTCTTTTCTTATGGGTTCTCTCGACACCGACCCCACCCACTTACCCAACCACTGCACTCTCTACAGCCTCACTACTCGAAGCCACCACCGCCACTCCACCACTCCTGACCGGAATGTTCACCCCCCCCTCTCTCTCTCCTCTCCCACAACGAATTAAATACACACACCACCACACTTTCCGTTTGAGCTCAGTTCATTCCCCGTTAGATCCACTTTTATTGATTCATCCACTATTAATTTCACCGATCAGAGCTTCTCCTCGAATATTAGCTGTACAATTGCTTCAATCTGTATAGTTTGAAATCCGTTGCTCAATATCATATGTAATTTTCATAAAATTCTGGTGATTCTTCCGATATGGGGGGGGTTAGTGGATGGTGGTGGTTCTGGTGGTGATTATGACATGGTGGATTTAATTGTGGTGTTTATAATTAATATGATGATTTTTGCTATAATAGTGGTGATCAGAGTTGATGAATTGAGCTTGTGGTGGATCTGGTGGGTATAGGTAGTGGCCGATTGTGGTGATTTGTTTATTCCGGAGGTGATTTTTTGTTTATCGGTTGTGAGTTGCGGTAATTTTTTATTTTTTGATGGTGATTTCTAGTTTTTCGGTGGTGATTTTTGATTTGACGGTGGTGATTTTATGTTTGACGGTGGTGATTTTCTGGTGGTCGCCGGAGGTGGTGGTGGCCAGAAATGGTGGTTGCTAGTTGTAGGAGGTGGTGATGGGTGGTAAGTAGAAAGAAGAAGATGGAGTAGATGGTTGGATAAGATGATGATATTTAAAATGAATGGTCTAGATTAAAAAATAATTTAAATTTTTATGGTTGAGATTAGATCTCATATTTCACCAAAAAAAAGTTCTCATATATATAGGGAGTTGCTCAAATGAGAACCCCAATTAAAATGAGATATGAGATCTAATCTCAGCCATACATTTTTATCCCTAATTATAATTACAACCATACATTTTAATTTTATAATTCATCTTTTTCATCCACCTCTCTGCCCAATACACCCATCAACCACCCACAATCACTATCCATCACCACCACGTACCAGCCGCTGCTCCGACCGCCATCATTCCCTCCCCATATATCAGATTCCCTCCCTCCCTCCCTCTCTCTCTCTCTCTCTCTCTCTCCCTCCCTCCCTCCCTCCATCTCCATCGTTATTATTCGTCGCTTTTTTGGCCAAACAATCGTGCGTCTCCATACCGACCGGAGTGTCATCGTTTTTATGATGATTTAGTCAAAAATTGTTCCTTCGTCATTTGAATGGTTGTCACCGGAGGTGGTGGTGGTTGATGGGTGGTAGAATTTGATAGAAGATGGAAGAATATTAAAATTTATAAATATTAAATATTAAATTAACGGCTAGAGATAAATATGTTTTATTTAAATGAGTGGATATGATTAGATCTCATATCTCACAATACTAGAGTTCTCCTTGGAGTAAAACCCTATATATATATATTGTTTTGAAAGTTACATTTTTGCTTTGAAATTTAGAATTAAGCCACTTTCGTTATTAAATTTACACTAAACACTTGTAAAATTAAACTCATGTACACACTTAACTTGAATAAAGTTTCATTAAAAAAGTTATTTTTTACATATAAAATTTTGGTTGTATATTAAATTCTTAATATTCCATATCTAAATTATTTAATTGCATATTTGAACTTCATAAGTAATATTTCACATCATCTCTTTAAGTTTGTAAGACAATTTTAGGATAGTGCTCATGAAATAGACAACTTGTTCATGTTTGTAATACCGGGGTATAATTGATATATTGATAATATATGAAATAGATAACTTATTTACGTGGATAGTTAACGTACAATCGAGAACATATTTCATAAAATGGATAACGCTTGTTAAATAGGGTTGATATGTAAAATCAAATTATGACCCCGCATAAAAATATTTCATACCCTAGCAACCTTTTTTTGGCTTCACATATATAATATTATGTCACTTTAATTAATTGCTTTCTATGTTTTAAGTATAAAATTATAAATAGTGATAATTTTTTTTTTATTTTTTTATCTTTTAACTCATACCCAAATGACATTTAAGTATTTTTTTTCTCTAAAATTAGTTTGTAAATTTATCGTAACAATATAATGTATTATGTGAGAAAATTCAGACTTTTTTAGAATATAATGTAGAACCTTTTACTTTACCAAAGTCACAAAATTCACAATATAATATAAATTTGTCAAAGGAATCGCATTGTATTGGCTAGTATGCACGGGGATTAAGGTGGCAAGCATTTGCTAGTATGCACAGGGGATCGAGGTGGCAAAATATCCTATATAATGGTGGCTCGAGGCAAAAATACCATAAATGACAAGTCCTCCTAGAAATAAACTGACTCGTTTTTCAAAAGTTCCGACATCGACACTCCTCCCTGATCTTGCTGCGAATTATAAAACTCGACATGTCGAGGCATAAGATTTTCTAGCCAAGCTTCGACGGATCCGTTGTGCCGGATTGTATTTTTTTAATGTGGTCCAGGATATGATGAAAAATGCAAGAGTAAATTCATATACATCTCATATGGTACCCACAAAAGAGCAAGTAAATGCTTGCCTGAGTCGCGGTTCAAATACAACAAAATCTAGAAGCTAGTGCCATGGCGTTTTACAAAAAGTATGACGTAGAGAACCAAGAGGTAAAATCTTAAAAGTTCTCAATTTAGATTTAGTAGTGTTATTTTAAAGCATTTTAACATCATATATATATTAGGCTATAAGAAAGGTTCAAGAAAGTGGCGATCAAGACATCAAATCCAACCCTGGGACCAAACTCTTTGTGCTAATGAATGAGGGTATCGAAAAAATTGAACTTTGAGGGACACATTTTTTGTTATATACATGAATGATTAAAAGAAAAATATTAAAAAATATAGGCATAAAATAAAATTTAGGGGCCCAATTTTTAATTTTTTTTGAGAAGATCACTTAAAAAATAAGATATTTTTAGTACTTAGTTGAACCGACATAAATATTATTGATATCTTACTTTTTATCATTCTTTCAATTTATTATCCCACCAAAAAAAAATCGCTTGGAGCTCTAAATATGGATGACACCACCATCATGGATGTCGATTATGGATGACACCACCGTCAGCGGCAATGAGGACGGAGATGAAGAGGATGCCGAGCTTTGCGAAGACGAGGAGAGTGGCGCAAAAAGAAACAGTGGTGCGAAGAGCGTTATTCAATTTTATTTAGTTTTTGGTTTAACAATGCTTTGAGCTATTATTTGAATTTTCATGTATACATTTAGTTGTATGTGTGCTTCGAACATTTATCTATTAATTTGATTGCTTGCTTAATGGAGTACAATAAGCAAATGTAGTTACTTTAACAATTGGTTGGTTAATGTATATGGTTTTTATTATTTTTGGTTGTTGTTGACATTAATGTTAGTTGGTTATAATTGTGGTGTGTTTGGAGTTGATATTGTACGTGTCTGCGTAGGAGGAATGTCAATTGTAGAACCCAAAAAAGTTATTCTAGAGCCAATACCGACTTATTTGCAGAAATAACAATCAAAATTAATCATTTGTGGGTATGAAAAACCGACCGAATTAATAACATATCGAGTGGATTCATACAAAAAATGACCGTCTCCTTATGAACAGTAGGTACAAGTTGGTTGTTTTTGAGTTTAACACTAAAAAAATGTTAACACGATATCAACCAATTCAGGAGCTCATAGACATTTTTCTTGTAATATTCAATTGTTAAGGATATAAAATGACCGAATTATTGATCGATAATTCAGTTGGATTTAATTGACGTATAAGGACATGTGTTACTGGACTCATGTTTTTAATATAGAATGACGGATTTGGCGTTTAGCATGTTTCTTTTAGTTGGAGTTATCATGATATATATATAATCTACTTATATAATAAATGTCATGAAATAAAAAAATACAATATAGAAAGACAAGGAGACCAGTCCCTCACCATGCATATATGGCCAAAAGGTAAGTGTAATGTCCAACATCCACACTACCTTCCTCTTTATCGCTTCGTTGCACCTAAATTTTCATTAAATGTGACTTTTTTGAGATATTTTCTAAATATATTTACTTATAAAAGAAATGGTTTGTAAATTCATGTGTACCTCCAACCTTCAATAATTTGCAAAACAAATATATAAGAAATAATTATCTAATATGGGGGTTTCACGGTTAAAAAATTGTTATAAATATGAGAGTATGTATTGAGATATGTGTTACATATATATAGTACCTACATATTTGAGCTTTTGTATGTTTTTCTAGTAAAATAATAAAAATCAATTTGAGTTTCCATAAAATCTAGTCCTGCCATGGCTTCTTCTCCATCAGCTACGTCTAAAAGAAGAGGGAGATATCTTTGGGGAAATCCAAGTAAGATCTGCTCTATATATTGTGGGTGCATGTGTGTGTATGTATTAACTGTCAGTTTATATATATTTTTTCTTTTACCGTTACCTGGAAATTTCAAGGGGATGAGTCAGACATATATGATTTTTGAATTGTTTTTCGATTGTTTAATTTGTTCATTTGATGGTTTGGGATATGTGTATATATGTAAATGACAGGTCATGATGCAGAGTTTGTAGCACTTTCCCCGCATAGTCTAATGGCAACAAATCGATTTTGGTGTGATGTGTGCAATAGAGGTTTTCAAAGGGAGCAGAACTTGCAGTTCCACAGAAGAGGACATAATTGGCCTGGGAAGCTGAAGCAAAAGACAAACGATGAATTCAAGAAAAGGGTTTACATTTTCCCTGAAGTTGGTTGTGTTCATCATGATCCCTCAAGAGCACTTGGAGATCTGACTACTATCAAGAAGCATTTCTCCGGAAAACATAGTGGCAAAAAAAAATTCGGCTGTGATAAATGTAAGAAGAAGTTTGCTGTGCTCGGTGACTAGAAGGCTCATAATAAGATCTGTGCTACAAAGGAGTATATTTGTGAATGTGGAACTACCTTCTCCACATGATTGAGTATATTTGGTTTATCTTTTAGTTGTGCTCTAGATGTAATTAACCGAGTTTGTGCTTGAAATTGTGAATTGATCTAGAATTATTTTTATGGAATCTCTTTCTCAATATAATATGTGTTTGGAAATTGAATACGAAAAGAGTTTGAAAAATTCTCTTAAAATACACTATAAGAAAGTAAGCCTAAATTCAAGTGCATAAATTCAACCGACCTAAATTCGACCGATTTCGCTTGTTTCCTTGGGCAAGGCTAAATAATGCGACCCGATTTTTTATGCGGTTGAATTGTTTGTGGGAATTTTCCCGCCAACTGAATTTTTTAGCGCTCCTAAATTCCACCGCTAGCGGTCGAATTTAGCCTTACCAAAATGGCGGGCTATTTGGGACCAAAAAAAATTTCCTTTAGCGATTTTATTTTTATTTCTTATGAGTTGAAATAAGCCCTGCAAAAAATTATTATCTTAGCGAGGTTATTATATTCTCGATATCATTGTGAGTAGTGTTACTTGCCCAAAATTGTGTACAAAAATTTGCACAAAATGACATGACAATTGATTTGTGATATTTTAATTGGGGATGTTGATCTGAATACATGTGCCATTCCAGTTAAAACCAAACACATATCATTTTGTACACAATTTTGTATACAATTTTATGCACCAAACATTTTCCTATTATTATTCCTTTTATCTTAGACTCCATTTCTTTTCTTCTTTACAACATATTAATTATAATTTCCTACTCTAAGACTTGGAATTAAACCAGAATTAGAAACAGTGCACATTTGACCATAAAGAGCTTGTTTTAAATATAATTTTCTTCATGTATTTATACCTACAAAAAGTTTTTTTTCAAGTATGTATCTTAATTAATATTTACTTATACAAAGAATGTTATTTAAAGATTAAATAATGACTTATAGCAGGCCTGAAAGTTTTACCCATCATCGTTCAATTTGTGAGGCTCTTAATGAAAAGATGGCAAGGCACACAACAAATTGCACCCCCTACAGCTGCATGGCTTCTGGCATTGTCGCCAATGCTAGTAACACTAGCTCCACGAGCCTGGGCCCTGCTGGAGGTTTACTAATCCCATGGAGCCATCAGCAACACTTAACTCCCCTGCTTGGACAAGGGGCCTCAAGCCCTTATTCGTTTACGAGTTTGCTATCAAGCCCATGGGTTGGATCTGCTTTTAGTAGCTACGGGGGAGCTTTGGGAGATGGAACGAGTGGTGGTGGTGGGTGAGTGGGTGGAAGTATCTTACAACAGTATGGAGGTGGCATGGAGCCTTTAAGTGATCAGATGAATGTTGCATATGGAGGAATGATGTAGGATGTGAACAATGCGCTGATGGAATGTTGATTGGTGAGGTGAATAACAATGTTTTGGTGGAGCAGCAGATGAAAGTTCACAGTGAGTATGGTGATATTCTTAGCAGGGATTTTCTTGGCATGGGAAATGGGATGAACAGCTTGAGTGGAGGTGAAGATCAGAATGGTGGTAATGGAATGCTTTAGGTCATGAGGACTCTCTTCCCTTCCCTATCTCATTTTAAATTGTATTTTACTTGCTTTGCCATTTATGACGTTAATATAATTACTATATGGAGTTAATTTCCATGACCTTAGAACTTGAATATCCAATAAATAATCAAACTAACCATTAATTTTCTATCAAATAATGTTGTTTTGGTATATTTTTGTTCTTTTTTTTATTATGCTCTACTTTGAAGTGAAAAATGATGTTTTAAATCAAAGGCTAGTTTTATATTTTTTTCATCTTGTTTTGAATGTTGATTTAGATCTTTATTAGTTCTCAACTTTATATATACATTTTGTTTTAAAAGTTGAATTTATGCTTTGAAATTTAGAATTAAGTTACTTTTCTTATTAGATTTATACTAAATACTTGTACAATCCAGAACATATAAACACTTAACTTGAATAAAATTTAATTAAAAAACTTAATTTTTACATATGAAATTTTGATTATATAATAAATTCCTAATATTCCAATGTCTAAATTGTTTAATTAAATATTTGAACATAGTAAGTAATATTTCAGGTCTCTTTAAATATTTCAAGTCTCTTTAAGTTTGTAAATTTGTTATTCAATAGACAACTTGTTAAAATTTGTAAATTCTAGAGTACCATTAATATGGGACAACTTATTTACATACATAATTCTAGGGTACAGTTGATAAAATGTTAGATAGAGGCAATGTGTAGAACCAAATTATCACCCTCCATAAAAGTATTTTGTGTCATAACAACCTTTTCTTTGACTTGTCATATATAATTATAAATCACTTTAATTAATTGTTTTCTATGTTTTATAGAAGCTATATGAAATGAATTAAACTACTTATTTTCATATGAAGAAATTAGGATAGAGGACAACCTTTGTTTTGTGTAGTAATTTAAATATTTTAAATGATATAAAGAAATTAGGATAGAGGACAACCTTTGTTTTGTGTAGTAATTTAAATATTTTAAATGCTCATTTGAATTCATATCCTGTTAATTTAAAGATATAGTACTTAAATTTTGTCATTTCCTCTTTTATCTCCTTTACCATCTTTTTGAATTTCAAATTGGTTTTATGTAATCTCTGCTGCAACAAACCTTATTCACATGATATTTTTTATGCTAAAGTGGTTACAAACCGTTCAAATATGATAGAAAAATTTAGTCATTTTTTTGAAAATTAAGTTAATATTTTGGTCACAAGTAGAGACTTAGTAACAAATTTCTATGTTAATTTCAACAACATAATTAATTACAAGAAACATGGTCCCAATTGTGATTTCATATAACTAATAATTATCTAAAATTAAAAAAAAAAGACTTTCATCAAATTAATAACAAAAGTAAATTATAAAGAATGATTAATAATTGACTTAAATTAAGCGGGTCCTAAGTTTAAATTTGATTTTGCACTCTACTTATTTTTCCAATCTAAATATACAATAGTAGCACAAATTCAAGTTTAATGTGACATTTTATAACAATCAAAAGTTAAAAATATCATAGCATATAAGAATATTCTTTTCATCACCAACTTATATATCACTTTTTAACTTTCCTATATTTAGAAATGCAACATCCATGGGAAATATAAACATTTTTCTCCTGAATTTTTTTAGTTCTGCAAAATACACAAACTAGGCTTGATAATTACTGATTTAATTTAGTTGCTTTTTTTTCTACAATTTTTGTATTTAAATAAAATGATTTAATAGATAATTTGGTTTAGTGTATAACATTTATTTTTCATGTGCAATCAAGTGTATTTAATATTTTGTAACAAATATATGGCGGAGAAAATAATAATAATACTGTTTGGTATATTTTTGTTTTAATTTTTATTATGTTCTACTTTGAAATGAATGACCCTTAATTTTTGATAGTTAATTTTGAGTCAGTGGCCAGTTTTATAATATGCTCATTTAGAATCTTTATAGTTTTTAACTATATAGTACATATTTTGTTTTGATTTGGTAGTTTCATTTCTGCTTTCAAATTTATAATTAGTGTAAAATTTTACATCTATTTAAATTTGGTAATTTGTTACATATACTATTTTACCTGCAGGGCTCATGAAATAGTTTACTTGTTTTTACATAACTATAGGCTATATGGACAAGGGCATTAAAGTAGGGTTAACATTGATAACCAAATCACCCCATAAGCATCCAGCTGCCCTAACAAACTTTTCTTTGGCGGGATATCATTATATTCATTTAACTCAAATATACAACCTTAACTCAAATATTATAACTCTAACTCAAAATATATACATTTCTGACTCAAATATTACAACTTTAACTAAAATTTATTTCCTAATATTTAAACACTTACACCTTTAAATCTACAACCCTAACTCAAATATTATGATTAAACAAAATATCAAACTTTAGGCTAATCAAAGTATAAAAAGTACTCCCTCCATCTCATATTATGCCTCTTCTTTGATTTGTGCCGGTCAAATTGACCTGAAATTTATTAATAATTTATAATTGTACAAAATAAAAAAATTACATCACCGGAAAGTAGATTTAATCTACTTTAATATATAATTTTTAATTTTTTGAAATAATATACGGGTAATGTTTATTCGTTAGTCAAAAGTTGGTAAATTTGACTTCTATAAAAAGAAAAGTGACACATAATATGAGATGGACGAGTATATTACACAAACCCACAACCCTATATTGCTGCTAGATAAATTATCAACGGTTAAGGTTTAATAAAGTGTAAAAGTGAACTAAACAAACAAAATATTTACTATATCAATTTTAAAATAACAGTTAATTTAACTTAATATATATTTTTTTCAAATAAAAAATACGTAAAAAAAACAGGCACCTAAACAAACAAAATCTTAACTATATAATTGTTTCAATTTTGTATACCTACTTTTAAATATTGCAGTTTGCATCCCTTTCTTTGAAATCCCATTCAAATTGCACCCTTTTTGCCATATTTTGTCAAATTTTTAGCCCAAATTCTTGTCTTCAATAACATAGTTAATCTATTCTTGAAAAGGAAATATGAGATATATTGTAGGAGACAACAAATATGACTAAATAATTTGGTAAAAATGCTGCATGTTGAATCGGATTTCAAAGTAGGGGATGTGAACTGTAATTTGTATAATTTAATTTAATTTCTACAATTTTAGAATAAAAACAGTAATATATATTTGAAAATAAATGTTACTATATTTGAATATAGTAAAATCGCAAAAAAAATTTAGAAAAGTTAGTATTTTTGGTAATTTCTGATGTTACAATTACCTCAACTTTAAATTGACATAAAACTTGTGATGTGCACTCTTTATGGCAACATGCACACTCGTATAAAAAAACAAAAACAATATGCACCTTTCTTTTTCTTTAAATTTAGTTAAAAACACTTTCACTTTTTTTTGTGTAACATGCCCAGTGTATTGTATACAAAATACTTAACATCTTGGCCAACTTAAAATAAATATTAAAAATGTCATGATGATATTTTTGCCGCCGTGGTTTCTCGACAGGGAGCCGCCTTGGTCTCTCTCCAGACAGACATGAGATATCAATTATTACATATAAGAGTATTCTAAAGAGTTCTATTCATTTAGCTTATACTTGAAAACTTGTATATTATTACATATACCCTAATTAAAAATGAAAAAAAATGATACATAAACTTGTTGGCCAATGATCCTTTGATAAACGACTTTCTCCTTGCATTACTCAGTACAAGTGCTTCCGAGAATAGTGCTCCGGTGACTCATATTATTGAATATGTCAGCAAAGTCAAGACAATTATAAAAAGAGATAAGGATATGAATCTATTTTTGACTTATTAACATTCTTAAATTTGTATGCAACCCATGCTATAAGCTGTGACTTATGTGTGACTATATATACTACAAGTAACATGGCCTTTATCGGCCAAAAGTAATTCAATAAAAATGAGCCGTTATTACCAACTAGAAATTGTAGTCATTTTTTTGGTTTATGAATCGTAAAAATAGTTGCTTTTAGTCATAATCTACCAGACTTATTTTTACTGTAATTCGTGTAACCCTTATGCCATTGCATACATTATTAATGCCAATCATCCAAACATCTTCATATCACTTACAAGCCACAACACAAAAATATTAAACTAAATCAAATCATAAACAATAAAACATACTATCAAACTATTAGACTATTAATAACCCACATAATACATAATGATATATATTTACAGATTAAACCTTAATTCCAACAATTTGAATTCCCATCATAAACAATAATAAAATTAACAAAAGTTTAGAACAAACTAGCGACCTAAGCGCCACCGCCATTGCCTACTACATCCTCATTGTCTCCCTCCACGTCTTTGTTGTCGCCCTCTATATCCTCCCTATCCTCCTCGCAGCTCTGCTGTTATTTTTGCCACAGCCTTGTCGTGCCATCTGTGACGCCTATGTCAGTAAGTTAGAAACTTTGTAAATAACTAAAATAGCTAAAATTTGTAATACAAAAATATGTAAATATTATAAAAAATATCTGAAATGATAAGTGTTTAATTTATTTATTTGTCTTCCGCCTCATAACCGAGGTTCAAATAAATAAAAAATATTTATTTGTTAATTTTTTTCAATTTATATTGTGAATAATTTTTTAGGGGCCATTGAGTTAGAGATAATTGCCTATGAATCATATATTTAATATCAAAATCATATGTCATTTAAATATATCTTGTAATTCAAAGTTACAAGAATGAAACTGACCACAACATTCAAAAAGTAATAGAAAATCCAAAATCCAGCTGGAATCTATATAATAAATGACAAAAAAAAGTCAGTGGGACCTCATTCCCAGCTGCAAATGTGGCCAAAGGGGCGTGCATAATCCATAACATTACCATTACCTTTCACCACCTTCCTGTTTACTACCTTCCTCAATACAAGTAATATGGTGAAAGAAATGCTTTTAAATATTTTTTTAAAATTAATTGTGGCTAGAATTAACCCTGGTAGGTACCTGAGTCAAGTGACCATGGTTAAAATGTTATTATAAATTTGAGAGAGGATACAAATAGATCACATACATCCCAGGCTTTGAGTATTCTTCTACTACAAATCAATTTTAGTTTCAAGAAACACCTAGAGAAATGGCTTCATCTGCAACTTTATCTCTTATGGCTTTTTCTGCCTTACCAAGTGCTGCTGAGAGAAAACAGCAAAAACGTCGAGGAATTAATTCAAGTAAGATATTATATATACAGAGATATACGTGCGGTGTGAGTATTTTGGTCTTAATTTATCTTTGTGTCTTCAAGGATATATATTTCAATAAATCTAATGTCCGGGTCAGAATGTTTGTGACATGGTTTTTTAATGTGTTTATCTGACGTCTCTATATATGTGTATGTATGTGACAGGCCCAGATGCTGAAATTGTCGCACTCTCACCCAAAACTCTGTTGGCGACAGATAGGTTTTCGTGTGATGTGTGTGGGAAGGGTTTTCCAAGGGAGCAGAACTTGCAGCTCCATAGAAGGAGACACAATTTGCCAGGGAAGCTCAAACAAAAGACAAGCCATGAAATCCGGAAAAAGGTTTTCATTTGCCCTGAAATGGGTTGTGTCCATCACGATCCATCAAGGGCCCTTGGAGATATTACCGGAATCAAGAAACACTTTTCTAGAAAACATTGCGAAAAGAAATTTAGCTGCCATAAATGTAACAAGAAGTATGCCGTAGACTCTGACTTGAAGGCCCATAATAAGATTTGTGGTACTAAAAAATATAAATGTGAATGTGGAACTACCTTTCCCAGGTGATGGTCATACCACAAGTCTCTCTTTTAATTCTAATTGATTACATAAATAGTTTTCTGTTTTCGTGTTAGTTGTGATGTATCCAATTAATTAGCATTGGAGTTTGTGCTTAGCACTGCAATTTAATAGTGGAAG
The DNA here is from genome assembly GCF_009905375.1 of Apium graveolens. NCBI lineage: Eukaryota > Viridiplantae > Streptophyta > Magnoliopsida > Apiales > Apiaceae > Apium > Apium graveolens. The sequence continues at coordinate 49,932 of NW_027418197.1, read as the reverse complement.
TGATTTCGTAAAGTTCTTTTTTCTGGTATCTCTTGATATAATCTCTGTGTTTGGAAATTGCAGAAAAATTGTTTTAATATGAACAAATTATAATTTTCTATCTATAATTAACTAAAGGTTAAATAATTACTTGCTGCAGGCGTGAGAGTTTTACCTACCATCGTTCCATGTGTGATGCTGCTTGTATTTCCTCAAATGCTAGTAACCCTGGCTCCATGTACCTGGGCCCAGCTGCAGATTCACAAATTCCAGGGAGCCATCAGCTACTCTTGACTCCGCCGCTAGGACAAGGGGCCTCAAATCCAAATTCGTTTACTAGTTTGCTATCAGGACAATCCATAGGATCTGCTTTTAATAGCTATGGGAGAGCTCTGGGAGATAGAATGAGCAGTGTTGGAGTATATGGAGGTGGTCGCACCTTGGAAGAAATGTACAAGAATTGGAATGTGGGTGGTGGGAGTTATGGAAGTGGTGGAGGATATGGCGGTGGCATGGAACCTTTAATTGATCAGATGAATGCTCCACGTGGAGGAATGATGTCCGATGTGAAAAATGCTGGTGGAATGTTGGTTGGTCCGGAAGTAAATAACAATGTTTTGGGGGATCCACAGATGAATGTTGAGAGTGAGTATCGTAATAGGCTTACCAGGGATTTTCTTGGCTTGGGAACTGGGATGAACAGCGTGAGTGGAGGTGGAATGGGGGGTGATGATCACAGTGGTAATGGGACGACCAACTCGTGGGACAGGGAAGCTACCACATCAGCGGAGGCCAGGCCTTTCATTCATCACCGTAGCCCTGGGTTTTCAAGCCATCCATGCTTCAGGTCAGGCCCCTGTCTCCCTTTCTATCTCAATGCTTATATGCTCTGTGCTGTTTTTATAACAATATGTACGCTATGTTGATGACCGTATAAATCTACATAAAATAAGGTCTATGTAGCCAAAAGGGGAAAAATATGGCAGATTATTTTACCATACATATACCAACTTTCACATTTTTTTTTGAAAAAGAAGGAGCTAGTGTTATTATTTTCATGTTTAAATATATATCCACTAACACATTAGTAAATTGCTGCTGAGGAAAATAGTCACCTCTCTTTTTAATTACTTTTTATCATAATAAAAAATTATTACTATATATTGTAAGTAGCTAGTCTAGGGTAATGTGAATGTAAAATTTTATAGAACAAAAAAATAATTGCATTACTATTTATTTTCCATGTGCAATCAAATATACTTAGTATTTTGTACAAATATTTGCTCTATATATGTTTAAAGTGGCTAACTATTAGCTTTTTGTGCAGGAGATCTTAGCTAGTTGGTGATCAAGGCAGGTGTATGGAGTTGATTTCCCTGACAGAACATGTATAAACTTATCAAGCTAATCATTAATCTTCTATAAAATAATGGTGTTTTGGGATATTTTCTTCTTCTTTATTTCTAATATTCTCTAATTTGAAATGAAAAATGATTAGTTTAAATCAAAGGCTAATTTTATATTTTTTTTCATTTTGTTCACAAAGTTGCATTTATGCTTTGAAAGTTGATTTGAATCTTTATTGATCTCAACTTTATATATAAACTTTGTTTTGAAAGTTGCATTTATGCTTTGAAATTTAACAATTAAGCCTCTTTCCTTATTAAATTTACAATAAACACTTGTACAATTAAGAACATATATATACACACTTAACATAAATAAAGTTTCATTTAAAAGTTATTTTTAACATATAAATTTTGGTTGTATATTAAATTCATAATATTCCACGTCTAGTTTGTTTAATTACATATTTTTTTTGACAAACAAAATAGAATGTATTCAATAAAATACGGGAACATAGTCCGAACAAACCTCCAATTGATAATAATGAGAAATAAATAAACTAACTAAACAAATAGTCGTCTTATTTTCACATTACTTAACAAATAAAATAATATTTTTTGAAATAAAAAGATTATAATAACTTTCCCACCAATTCAGCGAACACAACTTTAAGATAACCTTCACATTAATGGCCCAATATTCAGAATTTTTAGTTACATCAACTAAAATCGGAGGAAAAAATACCCCAAACTATTAATAATCTTTAGTTGTGAAAAATTAAGCAGTTGAGATATTCACCGTCTCAGTTTAGATGCAAGAAATCGAGATCCTAAAAACCATATAAATTGTTTCTAACGGAACCACTGCAAAAGACACAAATACTTTAAACAAAATATATTCACACCCAAAAAAGATTTGGAACAAACTTGATAATAAGGTACACCAAAGATCTCACCAAAAAGAATTAGATCACACCCATAAAAGATGTTTATTCTAAATTTTGAAAAAACATAAAATAAAAGAGAATATGGAAGAGTGAAAATGATTAAACGGTGATAGAGTATTGTAGATATACTGAATGAAGGATAGAATGGGAAAGAGCCCCCTACTCTCATTGGAGAGAGTACGAGGGTAGAGAGAAGATGGAGTAAACATATGAGTTAGTTAATTTGTTGATTTTGTGAATATTTAATTGCATATTTGAATATAGTGAGTTTTATACTTTGTTATGTTGGAATTATTTTTAATCAAAACTTATTTGGTTTGGGTATTTTGTTTTGGTCCTTGAATAAATCTACGTGTCTGTAGTTTTGATAGTGCAGCAGACTTGGTCTCAGGTAGTTGTAGTGTTTTAGGAGTCTAGTTTAATAAGCTGGAGATTATCATGGTCACGTACTCCTGTTTGTACTCGTGTTCTTTAGGATCTCAGTTAGCTGTAGTCTTTATTATGTAATCTTTCCTTTCCAGAATGTAATCCCAACAGTACCAAGTTTCTTTATTTTTCTGCAATCAAAGTAGTATAACTTTCTCAGTATTTAATCATATAACTAACATCTGGTATCAGAGCTTCAAACACACACCTGGGAGACACACTCGAGTTGACACTCAGATGGAGTTAAGCAAGAGCAAGGAGGGTTCTTTTGGGCTGAGTTATCCATTACAAAGACCAACTACACTACTTGGGCCATGAAAATGAAGGTGTTTATGCAGGCACATGGGGTGTGGGATGCAATAGAGCCAAAAGGATCCTAAAGGTGTTGTAGAGGACAAGATAGACAAGCGTGCTTTAGCCGTTATTTACCAAGGACTACCAGATGATATGTTGCTGACAATTGCTGAGAGAAAGACGTCCAAGGAGGCGTGGGGGGCAATCAAAACACTGTGCCTGGGTGCAGATAAAGTGAAGAAGGCGAAGGCGCAAACTCTTAAATCAGAGTTTGAGTCACTAAAAATGAAGGACTCGGAACAGCTGGACGACTTCTGTATGAAATTAAATGGCTTGGTTACAAAGAGCAGGTCACTGGGGGAGAAAATCACAGAAGAATATGTGGTAAAGAAACTGTTACGTGCTGTCCCAAGCAAGTTTCTGCAGACTGCCTCTGCAATCGATGAATTTGGAAACTTGGAAGTCATGACTGTAGAAGAAGTCATCGGGTCTCTGAAAATACACGAAGAACGCTTGCAGGGACCAACTGAGTACAACGAGGGACAACAACTTTTGCTGACTGGAGAAGAGTGGCACAAAAGGGAGAATGGCGACGGGAAACTGCTTCTTACAAGAGAAGAATGGTTGAAGAAATCTGGTAAAGTGGGCACGTCTAGTGGAGGAAAATACATGGTACCTCGATAATGGAGCGAGTAACCACATGACAGGGCGTCGAGATAAATTTGAAAAACTGGACAGAACAGTAAAAGGTGAGGTAAAGTTTGGTGATGGGTCACTAGTAAAAATCGAGGGAAAGGGGTCGATCAGAATTTTTTGTAAAAATGGAGATACCAGAATCATAAATGGAGTGTATTTTATTCCCACACTTCGAAGCAACATAATCAACTTAGGACAACTATCTGAGGAGGGAAATAGAGTCGTGATGAATGGAGAAAGCTTATAGGTCTACGATAGCTATGGAAGACTGCTTATTCAAGTCAAGGGGTCAAGTAACCGACTTTATAAAATTTAAATTGAAGATACACAAGAACGGTGCTTGCTGTCAAAAGGCGAGGAACATGCATGGTTGTTGCACCAGCATCTCGGGCATGTAAACTTGAAAGCTATGCATCTAATGTCAAGAAAGAACATGGCTCGTGGAATCCCTTACATCAATCAACCAAAAGAATTGTGCAATGGCTGTCTCTTGACAAAACAAAACCGTAAGTCTTTCCCATCTCAGACAAATTACTTTGCTCATAATAGTTTAGAACTGATACATTTAGACCTCTGTGGACCAATAACTCCTCATACACCAGCTGGAAATCGTTATTTTATGTTGTTGGTAGATGATCATACACGCATGATGTGGGTATATATGCTTAAAACCAAAGATGAAGCCTTGCATGTTTTTAAGAAATTTAAATTGTTAGTCGAGAATGGTAAAAATCATAAAATTCCGACTTTGAGGACGGATCAGGATGGTGAATTTTGCTCCAAAGAATTTCAATCCTTTTGTGAGGAACATGGCATAACAAGACATTATACGGCACCCTACACACCTCAACAAAATGGTGTCATAGAGCGCCGCAACCGTATTGTAGTTGCCATGGCAAGGAGTCTGTTAAAGGAGAGAAACGTTCTATCAAAGTACTGGGGGGAAGCTGTTCAACATGCTGTCTACATTCTGAATAAGATGCCCACTCGAATAATATCAAATAGCAGTCCCCATGAAGCTTGGTATGGCCAGAAACCAAGTGTTCACTCTCTGAAAATCTGTGGTTGTACTGCATACATGAAGATACCAGCTGTACACATGAAAAAGTTAGATGACAGAAGTAAATTAGTTATGTATTTTGGCCGAGAACCAGGGACAAAAGCGTATAGATTATACGACCCTGTTTCTGGAAGCATACACGTTAGTAGGGATGTAACTTTCGATGAAACTAAAGGTTGGTAGTGGGGAACAAAAAGCAATCTTGAGTCTGGTACTCCTGGACAATTTTATTTGGACGAAGTGTTTACACCTGCACGAGATGTTCATATACCAGCCACACCAGCGTCTCCAAACACGCCAGTATCATCAACACAGTCTGAGTCTACATCCTTAATGTCAAGCCCATCCCAATCTGGTTCGTCTAAACCACAAACTTACAGACAAAGTAGTGTTCAAACTGGAAACGCAGACACGGAAAACTTCAGCATTTCTGGTGACAACAGTGAACAGCCCCGGTATTTTCGATCTCTTGCAGACATTTATAATAACAAGACTGAGATTGAACTCGCAGATGAGTTATTGCTTATGGGCATCGATGAGCCTGTCTGTTTCGAGCAAGCAGTCAAATATGAGGACTGGACAACTGTAATAAACAAAAAAATCGAGCAAATAGAGAAAAACCACACTTGGGAACTGGTGACTTTGCCTCAGGGTCATAAAGCAATCGACTTAAAATGGATTTTTAAGTTGAAGAAGGATCAACATGGAGAAGTAACAAAACACAAGGCCCGTCTAGTTGCAAAAGGATATGTACAATGTCATGATATAGACTACGAAGAAGTATTTGCTCCAGTAACGAGGTTGGAAACCGTGCGTTTACTTTTGGCTCTAGTAGCTAAAAACAATTGGGAGGTTCATCACCTAGAAGTCAAATCTGCGTTTCTCAATGGATTCATTCAAGAGGAAGTGTATGTCTCTCGACCAAAGGGCTATGTTAAAAAGGGTCAAGAACACAAAGTTTATAAGTTACTAAAAGCATTGTATGGCCTTCGTCAAGCCCCGAAAGCCTGGTATTCTCGTCTTAACCAGCACTTACTAAAACTTGGTTTTACAAAATGCCCCTACGAGTATGCTATTTATACTAAGAGAGATGGTGCAGAAAGTTTAATTATAGGCGTTTATGTTGATGATCTGCTTGTCACAGGTACTAGTTTATCAGCCATTGCCAAATTCAAGGGGGAGATGAATCGTGAATTTGACATGTCTGATCTTGGAAGACTGACTTACTATCTGGGTTTGGAAGTAACACAACACACAGGATACATTAAGGTGTGTCAATCATCATATGCTCAGAAAGTCTTGGACAAGGCAGGTCTGGCAGGTTACAATTCTGCCAGATTTCCAATGGAGCACAAGCTGACTCTCCATGCTGATCATCTAGGAAAACCAGTAGACTCTACTCTCTATAAAAGCATGGTTGGTGGGCTGAGATACCGGGTGCACACGCGTCCTGATATTGCTTACGCTGTGGGCATAGTAAGCCGCTATATGGAAAGGCCTACTGAACTTCATCTAAATGCCGTAAAAAGGATTTGTCGTTACGTGAAAGGAACCCTGCACTACGGTTTGGTCTATAAACATGGACAAGGAAACTACATTTTATCTGGATTCTCAGACAGCGATCTAGCAGGTAGCACAGATGATAGGAAGAGCACTGGAGGAATGGCCTTTTATCTTGACGAAAACTTGATTACCTGGGTATCTCAGAAATAGCGGTGTGTAGGCTATTGCGTGAACCCGTAGGGTTTACCCAGTGCGCACCCGAAGGGTAGCACTTGCGGGTTACCTACGATAAAAAAAATGCTTTATGTCATGAGGACTCTCTTTCCTTCCCTATCTCATTTTAAATTGTATTTTACTCAAATGTACTGATGCTTTGCCATTTATGACGTTAATATAATTACTATATGGAGTTAATTTCCATGACCTTAGAACTTGAATATCCAATAAATAATCAAACTAATCATTAATTTTCTATCAAATAATGGTGTTTTGGGATATTTTTGTTCTTTTTTTTATTATGCTCTACTTTGAAGTGAAAAACCGTTGTTTTAAATCAAAGGCTAGTTTTATATTTTTTTCATTTTGTTTTGAAAGTTGATTTAGATCTTTATTAGTTCTCAACTTTATATATACATTTTATTTTAAAAGTTGAATTTATGCTTTGAAATTTAGAATTAAGTCACTTTTCTTATTAGATTTATACTAAATACTTGTACAATCCAGAACTATACACACTTAACTTGAATAAAATTTAATTAAAAAAGTTAATTTTTACATATGAAATTTTGATTATATAATAAATTCCTAATATTCCAATGTCTAAATTATTTAATTAAATATTTGAACATAGTAAGTAATATTTCTCGTCTCCTTAAATATTTCACGTCTCTTTAAGTTGGTATATTTGTTATTCAATAGACAACTTGTTAAAATTTGTAAATTCTAGAGTACCATTAATATTGGACAACTTACTTCCATACATAATTCTAGGGTACAGTTGATAAAATGTTAGATAGAGGCCATGTGTAGAACCAAATTATCACCCTCCATAAAAGTATTTTGTGTCATAACAACCTTTTCTTTGACTTGTCATATATAATTATATATCACTTTAATTAATTATTTTCTATGTTTTATAGAAGTTATATGAAATGAATTAAACTACTTATTTTCATATGAAGAAATTAGAATAGACGACGACCTTTGTTTTGTGTAGTAATTTAAATATTTTAAATGATATAAAGAAATTAGGATAGGGGACAACCTTTGTTTTGTGTAGTAATTTAAATATTTTAAATGCTCGTTTGCATGCATCTCCTGTTAATTTAAAGATATAGTACTTAAATTTTGTCATTTCCTCTTTTATCTCTTTTACCATCTTTTTGAATTTCAAATTGGTTTTGTGTCATCTCTGCTGCAACAAACCTTATTCACATGATATTTTTATGCTAAAGTCGTTACAAACCGTTCAAATATGATAGAAAAATTTAGTCATTTTTTTGAAAATTAAGTTAATATTTTTGTTACAAGTAGAGACTTAGTAACAAATTCCTATGTTAATTTCAACAACATAATTAATTACAAGAAACATGGTCCCAATTGTGATTTCATATAACTAATAATTGTCTAAAATGAACAAAAAGACTTTCATCAAATTAATAACAAAAGTAAATTATACAGAATGATTAATAATTGACTTAAATTAACCGGGTCCTAAGTTTAAATTTGATTTTGCACTCTACTTATTTTTCCAATCTAAATATACAATAGTAGCACAAATTCAAGTTTAATGTGACATTTTATAACAATCAAAAGTTAAAAATATCATAGCATATAAGAATATTCCTTTGATCACCAACTTATATATCACTTTTTAACTTTCCTATATTTAGAAATGCAACATCCATGGGAAATATAAACATTTTTGTCCTCATTTTTTTTAGTTCTGCAAAATACACAAACTTGGCTTGATAATTACTGATTTAATTTAGTTGCTTTTTTTACAATTTTTGTATTTAAATAAAATGATTTAATAGATAATTTGGTTTAGTGCACAACATTTATTTTTTATGTGCAATCAAGTGTATTTAATATTTTTCATATGCAATCAAGAAGAATGGATATAGACTCACTGTTCTTAGTTCCAAGGACTAAGTAGACTTCTCCCGCTAGCAGGGAGAAAGTTTAAAGTTTTCGTGAAAGACGAGAGTAATCTTTGTTTAAATAATATCAATAATTGAATCAACATGTTAAAACATTATTCGTGAAATTATTAAAACATAACGAAAATTGTGATTCGAACGGACCGAGGATGATTGAAGGAAATGGAAGACTCTTCCAGAAGATTGGTGAAAAATAATAATCCTGATCGTTGAAGTTGAGGCAATGCGTGATCAATGTTTGTTTTATGAGGCATAAATGGAAATCTGAAGTAATAGTCATAAATTTTGCAAGGATGCAATTATGATCAAATTATTGAAGCATTAAATGTGGAGGCTTTTCCAGACGACATTTCAAAGTTATAATGTGAACTAAATGGTGAATCTCTCATTCGACTGGTTTCTGAAGGCATAATTAGGTGAAGCGTGGAAGGTGATCAACATCGGAATTCCTCTTCTTAATACGATAGCATATGTTCTACTTGATTCTTGGATACGTATAAGTTTCTTCTCTGGATAAATCATATGAGGTGAAGACGAAAGAAAATTTGTTGTATTCGTTCTGAATTGTTTCTCTCTTCAAATCACTAATTTTTGATTAAGACAAGCAGTGTTGTGGTATGACGCTTTGTCGAAATGATGAAGAGTCTGGTGGGACGCCACCTAATCATGTGCTGTATGCCATATAGTATGAAAGACTGGCCATCTTGAGTACAAATATGGTTGTCTTATTTACATCTAAATCTTCACTCATTCTTCTTCCTTCAATTTCCTGAATTACAAATTCTCCCAATCATTTGTGGTATTGTTATTCCTTATTGAGTTTTCCATCAAAGTCATATTCGCAAACTCCCCTCTTGCGTATAGTCTGTTCTCTGACGATTTCAGAAGAAATACAATAGTGTGGAACGTGGAAACATATAACAAACATAGATACAATGGCAAACCGATATATGGTGGACATCTGCGGATAAGGAAGAAGGAATTCATCGATAACATGGACGTGGCGAAGGCATCAAGTTTGACAGTTGTTCGTGTTACGAGGATCTCATCGGTATGATAGATTGCGTTAACATGACACGCTTTAAATCAGAGGATTTTGATGTGGAACGAATGATTGGTGAACCGTAACAAATAAATTAGTTATAAACTAAGAAAGTAAGGCTATATGCAAAGCGAACGAGTGTCAGGACAACAATCGGAGACCAAGAGAATTCTGAACACTGACTCAAACAGGCAATTAATACGTGAAGCATCCCTTCTTCGCGGAAAGATATTTCTCGTGAAGACTCAAGATCGAAGAAATCTTATTTACAAACAAATTTTGAACGTGTTTTTCGAGAAATTGTGAAGTTCTCTACCTGGACTAAATAAGTTATGGTGAATTTAATAACCATAAGCGGGCCAGAGACGAAGGTTCGATACGGAAATATAAGTGGAGATGAATCAATGGTGACTCGACTGTGAAACCTTTTAAGAAATAATGATTTGGCAATTGAGTTTCCACCAGAGTGTGATGATGATAATTAAGACCCTGCGTGGTTATTGAAAGATAAACAAACTCACTAATGAAATTGAGTGTGTATTGTCAAAGAAGGAGTATTGGTGTAATTCGTTGAAGGATGTGGCATAATTTTGTTAAAAGTAATTATACATAATCAATAACGACAATTAATAAGTCAAAATACTCGCGAAATAAAATGTTGAGATACGAGATAAATTTTAAAGCTTATTGATAAAATTTTGTTATATTCTGAAAGAACTGGGAAGGGAGTGGTTATGTTAATCCTTGTTGATTTAAGACCTTAAGTCTCATTTCAAAAGATATATATTATGCCAATTAATCATACAAATGCTGGTCAGAATGATATAGTTTGAGTTATGGTGAATGGATGAATTTGGTTGATGGAAGTGGATGGATATGATTGTGGACGATTGGTAGATTAATGGTGTCGGCTTGAGACTGACTGGTAGTCAATGATATAGGGGAAGTGCTGCCCAAATTTTCAGAAATTACCCTACATGTAAGGATAAAGAAGTATATTGTCGTTCTGGTCAGTACTTCAAGTAACTGCGATCTCGGATCTTTAGAAAGTTAGTATGCCCAAACTAATTTTATATAATTGGTCTTTGATTCCAATTAGCTAGTCAGCACTGGTTTAAGTGATCAGTTAAAAGAGTTAATTGACCAACTAATGGTTAGCTAAATGAAGATCGATTCCAATTAGATTAAGTCAAGCTCTAACATGATTTTCAGATTCAAAATCAAAGCGGTTAGCAAGTTGAAGGAAGTGATGGCATTAGCAGGAATCGAAAGTTTAGTAGAATTAGTGTGATGTTACCACAGACATGTGCGAGACTTTATCTAGATGAATACGCTATTTTTGATAAACAAGAGGAACAAAAAGTAGTTGGTACATGCTAGTAAGAGGAAAATTTTCAAGAACTGAAGGTTCCAGATAAAGCAAAGAGATTCTATCATCTGTAATAGCATTCCAGGAAGGACTTGAAAGTATACCCATATCATATGGCGATTGAATAAAAGTTTTCGAAAGCTCACAAATCCAAGTATCCGATGTAAGACGAAGACTAACGAAGTACACATGTGAACTTGGGAATAAGAAATGTTGATCAATTGGAAAAAACCAAATATGCGATCAATGATGATTTAAGTGAGGCTAAGAAAGTAACTATCGGTGAATTTTGATAATTCTGTCAGTAAGAACTTAAATATTATATATAAAAGCCTTTTATTAACTTCAGAAATGGCTTAGCTAATAATGCACATATTAATATTATCAAGAAAAAGGCATTCCTTATGTTAAAAGAGTTAATGAGTAATGAGAATGAAGAACTAAATAAGAAAAGAAGTGGAATCAAAAGGATGATAAGAAATTTTATAAAATAGTTTAGGATATAAGCAAGTGGTGACTGTTAGCTGTGTCAGAACTAATAGGAGAATGAAGTGAAGTGCCGATAATTGAAAATAGAAATTTCATTTAAGGAATGCGTGTAAACAAGGGAGAGTAAACCAAGGTATTAGTGCTGAACTGTTAAAGAAGAACGTTACAATGAATCTCATATCGGAATTCTTTAGAATTAAAGCAAAGCCCCGAAGGTTCTAACGAATGATTTATCAAGGTTACCTCGGGAAATGAGGTAAGAAATTCTCATTGGTTATTGCACAGAGTCGATCGAGAGTCAAAAGTCTGTCGTATAACCCAGTCGGAATGAGATATTGAGTGAAGGAAAACTTCAGAAATATGGAATGAAAAGAATAATGAAATAAAGAGTACTTCGCGCCATACACAAAGGTGATCATGGAAAAAAAATGAGAAGGGAGGTATGGAGTCACGCATCGGTTATCAGAAATTGTAAGTCTGAAGAATTAAATGAACATAGGGTATAAGGAGTAATTGGATAGTGTAATTGTATTTATTAATAACATCCTCGCCCATTCAAGAACTAAGAAAGACCAAGTTGAACACCTGAAGATATGCATGCGAAGGGTGAGAGATTAGCAACTGCGTTCGAAGCTTCAAAAGTATGAACTTTGGTTATAATTAATTATGAGCTACGAAAGTATGGTTAATTACCAAACAAGCAAGATCTATTCAGAGACAGATGTCTTGAGAAGAAAAGAAAGAGTGAATATCATTAAGATTGATGGGAAGTGGATAAAGGAATTGGAAAAGTTAGAAATTGAAGAACAAGTTTTGATCCGGGTTCTAGGTGATGTTGATACTCACTTTGTTGCTAGATATCAAAGGTGGTATTAATATAGATGATTGATGTTGACTTCAGTATGGAATATAGATGACAACAAAATTAGTATTAGTACCAAGAGTTCGGTTTTAAATAAAGTTATGGTTTATTCTATTTCAAATTAATATTTCCTTTTATATAGTAAAAGATTTCGCTCGATGAATATACTTGATAGTGATTGAAAAGAAATTGAGGTATACTACAAAGTGGTGAGTTAAATACAATTGTCGAGATCTTCCTTTAATAGATTTAGAACATTTCGAAGCATCAGACGCCATGAGCTCAATATATCGGGGGCACATGGATGGAAAGTACAAGAGACCAGCTAAAGGTTTTCGAATACGATTGAAAATGATTATAGGCCAGACTAACCAAACAGAAAGAGACGCGAGAAGTGAAGTAGAACAGTCAAGGAAATATGAAAGGTACATAATCACAAATTATTAAAATTACAAAGAGAAGCAGATTAATATAAATTAAGTTGGTCCATCGAGACAATGAGATAGGTAGAATAATTACGAATGGGTTGACCCGGTTGTTACAGGCATAACGAGTTCATAAAATGTTCAAATGTATATGACTAAGAAGTGTAATTTAGCTCCCTACGTATAAAATGAAGGTTGATTTAGGTTACGTGAGTAAGTGACAGATTAAAGTGAGTAAGAGACCGTTGAGTTTGTGATTAAAGTGATGAGACCTGAGGAATTATAGGAAAGATACTTGAAAAATATCATAGTCAACGACAGAAAGTAAATACGCCTACAAATAAAGAAGAAGATTACATGAATGGTTAAAGAGCCCCGAAGGCGATGGTAAGCGATTACAAATTAGGTTATGTGAACGAAGAAACATATGAGGATGAGGTTCAACACCGAGTAATAGTTGGAAACGCATATAAGCACGAGTTACTAGAATTAGAAAGAAAAAGAGAATTAAGATGGGTTATGCTGGTCCCTCTTAGATAGTAAAAGAGGCAGGATAAATAGAAGTGAGTTGGCTTCACCGCTACCCGTATAACGAATTTATAGGGCGTTTCTATGTATATATCTAAAAGGAGTAAGTTAGATCCATCATATATATAGAAGATGGAGAGTTGAATTGAGTTATACAAGCAACAAATAGAATATGATGTTACCAAGAGGCTATGAAGGAAAGATTGATATTATACGTTAAAGTTAAAAGAAAATTATAAGGTTGAAATATTCACCTGAGAAAAATGAAAGTGATATACTTAAAAAGTATCAGTACTATTCTTTAGTGTGATTCTGAGGACAGAATCCTTTTAAGGGGGGGAAGGATGTAACATCCGGGAAATATCGTATAATTATTTATATCAATATATGATTATTATATAAATATTATATGAATTTTTGCTGAATTATCTGATGATTGATAATAATATTTGGATGTTTGTATATAATAAAATGTGAGTGTGTTACTTTTTATATGTCCAGAATAAAATATAGATAATTAAGTGTTTTTCTGGTAATTTATGGAGTGTTATATAATTTTATAATGATTTATAAATTTATTAATTATTTTTCTGAATAATTATAAAATTATTTTATAAAGTCGGGATTCGTCCGACTTCAACCGTTTTTACATTTTTACAACCCGAAACGCTTTCAAAAACTCCTTCCTAATCTACTATGGTAATTCCAGACATTTTTCGTGTTTTGACTTTTTCGATCCGGATTACGATTTGACCCGTGCGCGGCCCGGCGTAAAATTTTCGATACGATAATGATTTCGATAAATAAACAAAACCCGTATTCTCAAAAGACGGGATAATATTACATTATTTTCATATAAAGTATTTTATAAAAAGCCCGGTTGAGATAATTATCCAAAACTAATATCAAATCGGATCGTTATTGTAGTTACTTAGTGGCTAAGCAACTAATTTAATGATCCAAAACGATCCAGAATGAACCAGTATTCCCTAAATATAAATAGCATATTTCTTATTTTATTTTATTCGTTTATTCATTGTAACCAGTAAAAAATACAGTAAATACAGAAAAAAAACCCTAGAAACCGATATGTTCCTGAGAATCAAACGCACAAACGAAGGCGTTACCGAACTCCGATTTAAGCGTGTAATATATCAAAACGAAGCTCTCGAAAAGTACTTTTTGGATCAATCAACCATAATTAAGGTAATTTTTTTATTTATTTATTTATATTCGAATTATTTGATTATTAAATTATGAAAATTTGTTCTTGGTGTTCTTGAAGAATTCTGAAAATCAAAGTCAAATTTGAAGGTGATGTGGATCTCATAAATCAAAGTATGAGTAACCGTTGTGAAGCCCTCGATTTTTTCTATTCATTTTAATTCGAATTTCTAGGGTTCATGGGTCGAATTGGATTTTTTTGATTCTGTAGTTATTTGCTTGTTTTGATGATATTTATAGCTTCCTTGGATCATTTGCAATTGATTCATATACTTAATTGCATCAAACAATTACCAGAGGGTATAGATCGTGTTCTTGAATTTTGGCAAATTTTATTTAATTTGTTTTTAATTAATTGTTAGTTGTTTGTTGATATTTATTGCTGGGTTGAATTGCCAAGGAGATTCCCTTTAAATTGATAAATTGTTCGTTGATTTTCGTCTAAAAACAATAGGGTTCATCGTTCCACCGGAAGTAGCTCAAAGTCGCTGATATCCATGGCGTTTTGCCGGAATCGGGGTTCGATAGGCGAGTTGTGGGATGATTGGACTGCTAGGTTGTTGTCGATTAGAGTGGGAACCGATCACAGGTCGTACCTGTTGCACTGGGAGGTCGAACAGAGTCCACCGGAATCCGAGAATTCGCCGGATTCTGCACATATTCCGACGGGTTCTTCGGGATCTTGTTAACCCGTTTACCCATTTTTTGACCCGGAATTAGACCCGGTTTCGATCCCCAGGACCCCAAACCTAATTCCTGAATTCTGTTCTTGAATTTTCTGTTTTAAAATAATTCAAAAATCTATTATTTAATTTTTAAAATTCATTTTTAATCCCTAAAATCATTATTTTTATTCCAAAATTCATTTTAAATTCAAAGAAATCTGATTTATTTTATTAGTTAATTTTTAATTATTTTAATTAATCAATTAATTTAATATTAGTTGATTAATTAACTTAATTAATTATTAATTAATTATTAATTGATTTAATAAATAGGTTTAATTATTTATTTTTTGTTTAAAAATTTTGAAAAATAGTTTTGAGATTTAAAATATTATTTTAAATTATTTTCAAGGCTCGATAATTATTATAAAATTATTTTAAAGTCAGATTCGGTTATTCGAACCGTATTATTTAATTATTAAATGATTCGGAGACCCGTTTAATTTTGAAAAATGTTCAAAAATTCATAATAAATCAACCGTTCGTCTGTTTAATACGAAACGAACGCCTCTAGACTCAGAAATATAGTTTACTTTTATCAAAAATATTTTCAAGACCTAAATTCCTTTGTATCTAAAGGACGTTTGTTTTATGGATCATTCCGAGTCAATAATTGATCGATAAAGTATTCTTTTTGACCCAATTTCAATTCTAAACATATCGAGACCTACCTTTTGACGACTCAACTTATGTGCCACATGAATTACGCGATTATGTGTTATGTGGATAATATGATTACATGCCCGATGTGTACGTATTATGTGAACAATGAGTCTGCGTGTTTTTTAAACGTTATTTGAATGAGATGTGATTCTTATCTATTATTATTGGGAGGGTAGACGATAGGGATAATTGTATAGACTAGTCAATTATATATTGTCAGTTCATTGAATAATATTATTTGTGATAGATGCACATAGTGCGAGACGTTCAAAGCCAAATAGAGACTGTAGAAGTAAAGTCTGATTGCGTGTAGTACTGAAATGAGTGGATTCAGAATAAAGATAAACCTAAGAGGGTAAATAATAAGAAAGGTCAAGTAGCCCATCAAGGGTAATACAGATGCGATAGGACTGAGTGATATGGCAGCTAGTTAAAGATCAGAGGATTATCAATTGAGGCAAGTATTCCTAACCTTTCTCCTAAAATACTGCTAATATTTATTCGCTCATGTTCTAAGTTCAGAATAGTTAACTGTTTTATATTTCGCTGCAATTACTCTTATTATGCTACTTCTTTTCAATATTGTTCCTATAATTCAATTGCTCTCTTGAGCAAATACCCATTCTTTTGGGTTATTTGCGAACCATGAATTAGAATGTTTGAAATCAAAATGGTTTGACATCAAAATACTCCACGGACAGGATGGTTATGATTCAGGCAGGGTATGAACCGGACCCCTTTAGGCCATAGTTGCCTGGGTGCCCCATATGTTGGTTGGGTCTATGCAGTTGGGGATAGATCCGCACTATATCCTGACTGATCAGCAGGTTATAGTGCATATGTTGGTTCTTGTGTCCAGTCTAATTTATTGTTGATCTCCATTAATGGCATTCCTTCCCGAATAGTTCATAATTATAAATTTCAAAAGGATGAAATATTGAAACGATCAATGTGCTTTTGCAGAAAAATGTGATTTATGATTAAAGGCCAATGAGGGTCGATGTTTTGTTCGCTCAACTATTTAAATAGGTAAAGACGTTTTTAAAATCATTCAACAATCGTTTCCAAGAGTTTTCTGATTTAATACCTGGAAACCATTTATGATACTTGTTGGGCATTTTTGGCTCACTCTTGCTTTGTGAACTCTTATTTCTTTCAGTATCAAATGAGTAAAAAAAAGTGAGTAGCTTTAACAGACAGCAAAAGTAGTGAAATTCCAGTTGAAGAAATGTGGAGGTGTCACAGTGATCAATACAAGGAATGTAGTAATTAGGTAATGAAATTGTATCTAGACGATGTATATTTTAGAAGGTTAGATTCTTGTTTCATACTATAACCTGTAAGCGATCCTGATTATAAGGGGTTATCTGTATATTTTTATTTATATACAGGTTTTTATTATTATCTAAAGTTGTGTAGTGACACCTAATCCTGACCCCGGATTTGGGGGCATCACAT
Organism: Apium graveolens; assembly: GCF_009905375.1. NCBI lineage: Eukaryota > Viridiplantae > Streptophyta > Magnoliopsida > Apiales > Apiaceae > Apium > Apium graveolens. Next base: position 32,734 of record NW_027418197.1, on the reverse strand, counting down.
TGAGCATACCATAAATTTCATCAAGAGTAGTTTCAATAAGGTCATAGTTGTCTCTTGTTGTAGTAGACTTCAAATCCCAATTTTCACGAAGAGCTAAAAGGAATTTTAGATTTGAATCTTCAAGATCATATTCCTTGTCCACCAGTGATAGATCATTCAAGAGTTTGGAAAACCTGTCATATAAATCAGTTATTGACTCATCAGCTTTTGAGTCAAAGTGCTCATACTCTTGTGTGAGTATAGTCTTCATGTTTTTTTGATGGCTTCAGTTCCCTGGCATCTTGTCTCCAAAGCATCTCATAACTCCTTTATAGTCTTGCATCCAATTACCCTGTTTGACATGACATTGTCAATTGCACTATGTAGTAAATGCCTTACCCTTGTATCCTTGGCAATAGATAAGATGTCTTCAGTTATGTAATCACCTTTCTCCTTTGGTATCATCTTTGCTGGTTGATCAGCAACTGCAACAGAGAGCTTGGTAGGCTTATCTGGTCCATCATTAATTCTGTTAAGGTATTCTGGATCTGTACTTCCAGAAATATAACCATCTTCACCTTCCATATAGGATACTCAGATGTTCTCAGTATGGGAACCCTAATGGTTTCATATCGACTGTGGGTTTGATTGTTTTAACAGTCTTGATTTTTGGTGGGCTTAGGTGGAGTTTGTGTTTCTTCGGACATGATTGTAAACTAGATCTCACTGTTGTATATCAACAGAGAGGCTCCGATACCACTTGTTAGGTCACATAATACTATAGAAGGGGGTTAAATATAGTATTTATAAAATTAAATCGATTTAGAACACAAGTATGTAACAGTAATCAAGTTTATTCAATATAATAAGTTATGTTACAAAGTAGGTTAAACTACTCTCTCAGTGATGAACAATATCGCTAAGAGCTGCTAGGTTACAATGTATAATCTTCCTCGTGAATGATAACACATATAGTGTAAAACCTAAGTTGTGTTTATATAGTACACAGTTACAAGATATCTTCTTATTGATATGGAATATAATTCTGTCTCCTAAAATATATCAATTAGATATTACATTCTGGAGTCCTATAGATGTCCAACTTCTAAAGCATATCTTCCTTTGTTTTAGTCCAGATCCTCTCATGTAAATCAGCCGCATTCCTTATCTGAAGTACCCACACTTAAGTCCTGATATAAATCCCGATGGCCTTAAATTTTGATATAAGTTCTGACTTCAGTAAGTTCTGATTTCCAGTAAGTCCTGATAAGTCCTGATATTAAGATATGAAACTAAACACATCAGATTAGATATGACATCACAAATATATCTAATATCTAAGATGGAAATATTTTACATCTCCCATATAAACCATACAACCTATCTTTCCCTTTATTAACCATCCACTAGGCATACCTAAACCGGGAAAATCCCTAATTGTCTATATTAATACTGCCTTCATATTAAAATTATGCTTTAGCGATTGATCATAAGTTTCAACTCCACTTTGCCACAAAATAAATAATTCATCCATGACTGGTCTTAGAAATATATTTAGATCTTTTGTTGGAGACTTTGGACCCGGAATTAGAAGATTCATGAAAGGAAAGGGACTTTTCATACACATACAAGGAGGAAGGTTATAAACAACTACTACATTGCATAATATGTACACATTACTTCCCAAATTTTCAAATGGATTAAAACCGTCACTTGACAATCCAAGTCGAACATTACACAACTCCTTAGCAAAATATGGGTATTTCTTGTCAAAAAATTTCATTCGTCCACGGGGTTATTTAGTTCTCCTTCCTTTATTTCCCTATTCTTATACCACATCATATATTTAGTTGTACGATCCGACATAAATAACTGTTATAGAAGAGGAATAAGTAGAAAATGTCTCAAAATATTTTTGGGAATGTTGTTTCTATTTTTTCCATTATTATCTTTATAAAGACTCAATTGCAAATGTCACACACAATTTTCTTTAAGCTGTTACCGTAAAATAACATAAAATCATTCTTACGTACATCAATCTTTTAAAGCCACATGGTTGATTAGTTATGGTTAAATTTTCGGTTAATGGAATTCCTGGGAAGTATTCTCGATTATCCAAGGTTCCGAGATAAAAATGTGGAGTGGGAGCCGCTCTGGCTTCGAGAGAGAGAGACACGCAGTATCAATTATTACAAATAATAGTGTTTTAAAGAGTTTCAGTTCATTTAGCTTATACTTGAAAACTTGTACATTATTATAACCCTAATTGAAAATGAAAAAAATGATACATAAATTTAATTAGACAATTATAAATGGATGCATACATAGGCACTTGTTGAAATATGTTTTGGAATAAGTTGGTAAAAATACTTTGATGAAATCAATGACATAAGTGTAGCAATGCCTTACCCAAATATTTACTAAGAGGTTATTTCTAGTTATAAGGTCATTTTTGAAACTCAACAATGCCTAATTTATAGAATTAGTTACTTTAAAGATTAATACTTTCTCTTAATCAATGAGTTTTTCGTTATATCATAATGTAATTAATCGGAAAAAATAATGCAACACAGTTAAATTGTTTTAAGAAAAATAAATATATTCCCTTACTTCCCGTGGGGATCCCCGTTCCTCGTTCAGAGTGGGGATAATGGAGAGTTCGGCTATAGGTTTCATGTACTTAGTATTTCATTTCCAGTTGCTACTCTTACTCTTGGGGTTGAGTTCTTATGTCATGTTGGATACTTTGCTATTCAATTTTTTTTTATTGTTTTTAGTAATTTTATGCAGTACTATTAATGCTATAGCCCAATGATCCCTTGACAAATGACTGTCTTCTTAAAATCCTCTGTAAAAGTGCTTTCGAGAATAGTGCTCAGGAGACTCATGTAACCTTTTTTTGACTTATTAAATTTCTTAAATTTGTATGCAACTCATACTGTAAGCTGTGACTTAAGTGTGATTATATATACTAAATAAAATCACAAATAATAAAATATATCAAACTATTGGACACCCACATAATACATAATGATATTACAGAGTAAAACCTTAATTCCAACCATTTAAACTCCCATCATAAACAATAATAAAATAAAAAAAAGTTAAAAACAAACTAGCGTCCTATGGCTTCTACATCCTCACTGTCGCCCTCCACGTTTTTACTGTCTCCCTCTATATCCTTTCCATCTTCATCGCAGCTGCTGCTGGTATTGTTGTCACAGCCTTGTCGTGCCATCTTTGAAGCCTATGTCCATAAGTCATATGTTTTGTAAATAACTAATGTAGCTAAAATTCCTAAAATAAAAATGTATAAATATCATAAAAATTGTCTGCAATTACAGGTGTATAATTTAATCTATTTGTGTTCCACCTCGTACCTCTTAGAGACCGAGGTTCATATTGTCAACCAAAGAGGTGGCTTCTCCAAAGATTCGCATTTAAGAAGGGCTTCGACACTACTAGAGAGATCACGTTGCATCTCCATTGCGGCATTGGCCATGGGTCGCTAAAGCGGTTAGATAAATCCATGCAGCTACAATGTCTAATGTTAGCTTGCAGTGTGGCACCCATGTTGATTTTCTGTCGTAATTATCTGTCATAAAAAATATATGACAGACAGGTTTATCTTCGCTGTCGGTGTGAGATAAATAGATGATGATGTAATTTAAGTCACTAAAGTGAAATATGTGAGAAATGTGGTGCTAGCTAATTTGAATAAATTTTTCTTTTTTTATATGTTGGGATCACGTTATCGGTCAAAATTAGTTGTCATATATGCTTAATGATCAAGGATAAAATGACATAATATTGCTATTATTCTCGAATTATATTTCAATATAGTACTAATCTCCTAAACTAATAAATTAGTCTTTTTTGCTAATAAAACAATTAACTTTTATTATTGTTTATTTTTTAAAAATTTTACTATTTATGCTGTGAATAATTTTTTGTGGGTCATAGAAATAGAGATAATTGCTTATGAATTACATTAATATCAAGATCATTTGTTATTTAAATATATCTTATAATTCAAAGTTACAAGAATGAAATTGACCAGGACAATCAAAAAATAATATGAAATCCAAAATCCAGCTGGAATATATATAATAAATGACAAAAAAAATCAGTGGGACCTCATCGCTAGCCGCATATGGCTAAAGTGGTGCATAATCCATAACATTACCACCACCTTTCACCATCTTCCTGAATAAAATTAATATGGTGAAAGAAATGATTTTAATTATATTTTTAAAATTAATTATGGTTAGAAATTAACCTTGGAAGGTACTTGACTCATGATGTAGAATTGGTGAATGAGATGCTGTGTCGTGGCCTGTGTGTAAGGTGATGCATGTATCGTCGTTTGTCAGCCGTGAGCTCAGTTTGGGTCTTCAAGTCAGGAGAATCGATAAGTAATAAGAGTAAAGAATATACATACATGTTTATATTTTATAAATATTTATTATATATTATAAAAATTCGGTTATAGAATTTCTCTACCGAAAACCGAACCGAAATTATTTCGGTTATTTGGTTCGGTTTTCGGTTAAATGAACCGAATGCACACCCCTAGTCGTACGTTTAGATGTGGACCTTCTTTATATACAAGAATAACAAGAATTAATCCCAATCACCAATGAGTAATGACTATATCCTTGAACCATTATAGAACTCTAAACATTATTACTAAAACTCCGACATTCTGGATTGATCACATTGAGCTCATTTTGATCATAACAAATCGATGCCCCTCGAATATCTGTCCCCGTAAAATTATTACTCTGATCACTTATACCCAATTTTGCTACCAGTACAAAATTGCCATCTTCTGATCTCTCCGATCTGTACTAGAATTCATGAATGAAGTGATCATGGTTAAAATGTTATTATAAATTTAAGAGACGATACAAATATATCACATACATCTGAGGATTTGAGCATTCTTCTACTATAAATCAATTTTAGTTTCAAGAAACACCTAGAAAAATGGCTTCATCTGCAACTTTATCTATTATGGCTTCTTCTTCCCCACCAAGTGCTGCTGAGAGAAAACAAAGTCTATGTTGAGTAATTAATTCAAGTAAGATATTATATATATCGAGATATACGTACAGTGTGAGTAAATTGGTTTTAATTCATATTTTTATCTTCAAGGATATATATCTCAATAAATCTAATGTCTCAGTCCGAATATTTATGACATGGTCTTTTAATCTGTTTATCTGATGTCTCTATATATCTGTATGTATGTGACAGGCCCAAATACTGAAATTGTCGCACTCTCACCCAAAACTCTATTTTTCATATATAGGTTTTCGTGTGATGTGTGTGGGAATTCCAAGGGGGCAGAACTTGCAGCTCCACAAAAGGAGACACAATTTTCCAGGGAAGCGCTGTTGGTTTTTTTTTAATCTAAACTTGGAATTATTTACATCTGTTTTATTATTATCTAGTCCGTTGGTGTGTCTTGCATTGCCAGGAGGCTTGGTCCTCAAGTTGTGGCGTGATTTTAGGAGTTTAGGAGAATAATTATGTGGTGCGAGTAGTGGTAGGAAAGTTGCTACGTTTAATCCCTATTTCTTAGCCTTTGATTTCTGTAGTTTTTCTTATATATCAGTTTGTTTGGTCATTAATAAAATTACGCCTTTGAGCATATTGTTTTGTTCTCTCAGTTTTACATACAAACACTTTATTTGTTCAAGAACTTAGCATTAATCTGGGGTCTAGTTTCAATAATCTGGTATCAGAGCTTGTGTTACATGGTGGATGCCAAAATATATGCCAAAGGGTGTTTCGATGGAGACGGGAAAGAACAAAGACAATGCCTTGAGTTTGAGTTATCCTATGCTGAATAGAGCGAATTATACAGCATGGGCTTTGAAAGTAAAGGTGAACTTGCAGGCCCATGGCGTCTGGGAGGCCGTGTCACCAAAGGACCCAAAGGTTGTGGTCGAAGATAAGGTCGATAAACAGGCCCTGGCGGCGATTTACCAGGGTATTCCTGAAGACATTCTCCTTTCGATTGCTGACAAAGATACCGCGAAGGAAGCTTGGGATGCTATCAAGGTTCTATGTCAGGGTGCAGATCGTGTCAAACAGGCCAAAATACAAACTCTGAAAACCGAATTCGAGTCGCTCACCATGAGAGATTCAGATTCGCTTGATGAATTTTGTATAAAGATGAGCGGTTTAGTGACGAATATAAGAGCACTGGGCGAGGAGGTGGCTGAAACATACGTGGTTAAGAAACTCTTGCGAGCTGTTCCCCAAAAATTTTTGCAGATTGCTTCCACGATTGAGCAATTTGGCGATTTGGAGAAGATGACAATCGAAGAAACGGTGGGGTCCTTGAAAGCGCATGAAGAAAGGTTAAAGGGAAAGACGGAAAGTGGATCGAGCGAATTACTTCTCACTGAAGAGGAATGGCAGAAGAGAGAAAAACAAGAGCATAAGTTGCTACTTACAAGAGATGAGTGGATGAAGCGTAACAACAAGACAGGCTCGGACTCGTCGTCTCAAAGATTCCGAGGAAGAGAAGGGGTTAGGGGGTTTCGTGATAAAACCAAACTCAGATGCTTCAACTGTCACGGTTTTGGGCATTTTGCCAGAGACTGCAAGAGTAACAAGCATGATAAGGAGACTAAAGATGAGGTAAATATTTCGCAAATACCAGACGAGGAACCAGCCTTGTTATTGACAGAGTGTAAAATTGAAGATGGCAGTGTTATGTTGGTGAATGAAGAAAAGATTGTGCCTAAGTTAAAGATGAACAGGGATGAAAACCAATTTGAGTCTAATCTATGGTATTTGGACAATGGAGCTAGCAACCACATGACCGGAATTCGATCAAAATTTAAGACGCTGAATGAGAACATAACAGGGCAGGTCAAATTTGGTGATGGGTCTATGGTGAACATTAAAGGGAAAGGTTCTGTGGGAATCATGTGCAAGGATGGAAAGGAACGGTTTTTACGTGAGGTATATTACATTCCTTCGCTTTGCAATAATATCATTAGTCTTGGTCAGTTTTCGGAAGAGGGAAATTTAGTTGTGCTTAAGGGTGATTTTCTTTGGGTGCGTGATAAAAATGGCATATTGGTTATGAAAGTTAAAAGGTCCATGAATAGGCTGTATAAAATTATTTTGGAGCCAAGTGTGTCGAGTTGTATGCTGTCAAAGGTTGAGGATCACACCTGGTTGTGGCATTCGCGTCTTGGGCATGTAAATTTTAATGCCATGATGTTGATGTCATCAACTAATATGGTGCATGGACTACCAAGCTTGAGTCATCCTAAGGAACCCTGTACTGGGTGTTTAATGGCGAAGCAAACTCGGAAAGCTTTTCCCTCAAAGTCGAATTTCCGTGCAAAGAAGACACTGGAACTTGTACATGGGGACTTATGCGGACCCATCTCTCCGTGTACACCAGCGGGAAACAAATATGTATTCTTGCTGGTCGACGATTTCAGTCGTGTTATGTGGGCATATCTCTTGAAAAACAAGGATGAAGCACTGAGAGCTTTTAAAAAATTCAGAGCACAAGTAGAGAATGGTGACAGAAAGGTGCAAACGTTTAGGACGGATCGGGGTGGAGAATTTTGCTCATTGGAATTCAATAAGTATTGCGAAGATGCTGGCATACATAGGAATTTCACTGCTCCCTACTCGCCACAACAGAACGGTGTGGTCGAGCGAAGGAACCGCACCATGATTGAGATGGCGAGAAGCTTATTAAAGGGAATGAAGTTACCGAATAATCTCTGGGGCGAAGCTATAAGGCATTCGGTTTATCTACTTAACAGGCTGCCAACTCGTTCCGTTTCTGGTGTGACACCGTTTGAAGCGTGGTCAGGAGAAAAGCCCCATCTCGAGCATGTACGTGTTTTTGGTTGTGTTGCTCACATGAGGGTTCCCAATGTACATTTAAAAAAATTAGACGATAGAAGTAAGATGGTGATACACCTTGGAAAGGAGCCTGGTACGAAAGCCTACAGGTTATATGACCCGGAGAATAAGTCTTTACATGTTAGTAGGGATGTGGTTTTTGAAGAAAATAAGTCCTGGCCTTGGGAGAAGTATGAAAAGGATGAAACTCTTCAAAGGGAATCATTTGTTGTGACTGGGATGGTTACAAATACATCAGGTGTCAACGAGGAAGCAGAATTTGCAGAACTAGGGACTCCCCAACAAAACTCGATTTCAGAAAGTGAGACAGATAGCTCGGAAACAGGGTCTGTTACGCAAGGTGAAGAATCTGATACAAGTAGTGAGGTAAAACGCTACAGACCACTTGTTGAAATTTATGCCAATACAGAAGAAATTGAAATTGCTGATGAAGAGTTGTATCTCATGGGAGTAGATGAGCCTGTTAACTACAAGTGTGCTGCCAAAGATGAAAATTGGAGAGAAGCTATGCGAAAAGAAATCGAGGCAGTTGAGAAAAATAAGACGTGGAAACTCACGGAGTTGCCTCCTGGACATAAAGCCATTGGATTGAAATGGATTTATAAAATCAAACGGGACACTGATGGTAAAATCATAAAGCATAAAGCACGCATTGTGGCAAAGGGATATGTGCAGAAAAAAGGGGTTGACTTCGAGGAAATTTTTGCACCAGTGACTCGTCTAGAGACCGTGCGTTTGCTACTTGCTCTTGCTGCGAAAAACAATTGGGAGGTTCATCACCTCGATGTAAAGACGGCGTTTCTTAACGGAGAAATACAAGAGGAAGTGTATGTGATCCAACCTGAAGGGTTTGTTAAAAAGGGAAAAGAAAATATGGTGTACAAGCTAATTAAGGCATTATACGGGCTTCGACAAGCACCACGGGCATGGTACGTAAAGCTGAACAAGTGCCTCGAGGCGTTAGACTTTGTTCGCTGCCCGTATGAACATGCAGTGTACGTTCGAAGAGCTGATGGTGAAATTCTGATAGTGAGTGTGTACGTTGACGATTTGCTGGTTACAGGAACAAGCATCGAAGAAATAAATAAGTTTAAGAACCAGATGAATATGCAATTCGAGATGACAGATTTGGGAAAATTGTCATATTACTTGGGAATGGAGGTTAAACAAGGTGTGGGGTTCATCGAGATTAAACAGGCTGCGTACGCAAGGAAGATATTAGAAAAGGCTGGTATGGCGGAATGTAATCCTGTCAAGTACCCGATGGATCCCAAGGAGATTCTTACTAAAGATGAGCATGGGGAAGCTGTTGATTCTACGAAGTTCAAAAGTATAGTTGGTGGTCTTCGATACCTGGTCCACACAAGACCAGATATTGCTTTCTCAGTCTGGATGATTAGTAGGTTTATGGAACGTCCCACTGTTCTGCATCAAAACGCAGCAAAACGGATCATGAGGTACATTAAAGGCACAGTCGATTTTGGTCTTATATACACCAGAGACAGTAAGAACAATATGCTGACAGGATTCTCGGATAGCGATTTGGGAGGATACACTGAGGACAGGAAAAGTACTGCAGGTATGGTATTTTACTTGAATGATAGTTTGATAACTTGGGTCTCGCAAAAACAAAGGAGCGTAGCTCTCTCATCTTGTGAGGCAGAATTCATGGCGGCTACTAGAGCTGCGTGTCAAGCTATATGGCTTCGAAAGTTGCTGTCAGTTGTAACAGGTAGTGAAATTGGTCCGGTGACTCTGTATATCGATAACAAGTCTGCCATAGACTTAGCCAAGAATCCTGTTTTCCATGGGCGCAGTAAGCATATAGACATAAGGTACCATTTTATACGCGAGTGCGTTGAAAGGGGGGAGATCATAGTGAAGCACATAAGCTCAGAGCATCAGCGTGCAGATTCATTAACAAAGGCTCTCACTACTGCCAAGTTCGAGACAATGAGAAAGTTGCTGAGTGTTCAGGACTTAAAGCAAGTTTAGATTAAGGGGGAGTTTTGTTGGTTTTTTTTTAATCTAAACTTGGAATTATTTACATCTGTTTTATTATTATCTAGTCCGTTGGTGTGTCTTGCATTGCCAGGAGGCTTGGTCCTCAAGTTGTGGCGTGATTTTAGGAGTTTAGGAGAATAATTATGTGGTGCGAGTAGTGGTAGGAAAGTTGCTACGTTTAATCCCTATTTCTTAGCCTTTGATTTCTGTAGTTTTTCTTATATATCAGTTTGTTTGGTCATTAATAAAATTACGCCTTTGAGCATATTGTTTTGTTCTCTCAGTTTTACATACAAACACTTTATTTGTTCAAGAACTTAGCATTAATCTGGGGTCTAGTTTCAATAAGCGCAAACAAAAGATAAGACATGAAATCTGGAAAAAGGTTTTCATTTGCCCTGTAATGGGTTGTGTCCATCACCATCCATCAATGGCTCTTCGAGATATTACTGGAATCAAGAAACACTTTTTTAGAAAACATTGCGAAAAGAAGTTTAGCTGCCATAAATGCTACAAGAAGTATGTCGTAGACTCTCACTTTAAGGCCCATAATAAGATTTATGGTACTAAAAAATATAAATGTTAATGTGGAAATATCTTTTCTAGGTGATAATCATACCACAAGTCTCTATTTTAATTCTTATCGGTTATATAAATAAATTTCTATTTTCGTGTTACTTGGGATGTATACAAGTAATTAGCAGTGTAGTTTGTTCATAGCACTGCAATTTAATAGTGGAAGAGATTTCATAGAATTCTTTTTTTCTGAAATCTCTTGCTACAATCTTTTTGCTTGAAAATTGCATAAAAATTATTTTATTATGAATTTTTTTCAATCTATAATTATTTAAAGATTAAATAATTACTTGTTGTAGGCCTGAGAGTTTACCTACCATCGTTTTATATGTGATGCTGCTTGTATTTTCGCAAATGCTAGTAACCCTGGCTCCATGTGCTTGGGCATCTGTTGCTAGGACAAGGGGCCTCAAATCCAAATTTGTTTACTAATTTGCTATTGGGACAATCCATACAATCTGCTATTAATAGCTATGAGGGAGCTTTGAGAGATAGAATGAGCAGTGCTAGAGGATATGAAGGTGGTCACACCTCGGAAGAAATGTACAAGAATTAGAATGTGGGTGGTGGGAGTTATGGATGTGGTGGAGGATATGGCGGTGGCATGGAACCTTTAATTGATCAGATGAATGCTCCACATGGAGGAATGATGTCCTATATGATGTTGAATATGATAAAGAGAAGCAGCTATTTGACAAATCATCACATGACATCTGCACACAAACAGCTCAGCATGGAGTTAGTTATTACAGCTCAGCAAATAAATAAACTCTCTTTCCTATATAAACAAAGACTAGTGCTAGTTTCTTAGTAAGTAAGTTTTGCATAAATGAGTTTTAGGAATGTCGATTGATCTCTCTCTCCCTCTCCCCCCTCTCTATCTCAATCAGTAAACTCTCTCTCTAATTCATCACCGTATTTTATCAAAACATAGGTTCAACTTTGTAATGAAAGTTTATACAGTAAGCTTCATTTACGATAACTATATAAGTTTGTTTTGATAGATTTCATAATTTACGTCTATAATTTGTTATCAATTGCAAATTATAACATGGTATCAAAACAACCAGAATCGATTCTGAGCATTTGTTTTGATCAAGATTTCAAGTGAAGTATTTTGACGTTCTTTCGTACACAAATTTGAGGTATTTCATCCCCTTTTCAAGCTTTTTCAGCGATTCTTCATCATATGTTCTTTGTTGATTGATTGTTGTACACATTATCAATTAGATCTACTGAGATGATGAATTCTTTTAATGATTTTTGAGTATTAAATGGAGAGCCTTATTTTATAGTAGAATACACACACTTCTGTGTATATAACACATATTTCTCTCAATTTGAATCTTTCTTATGTAGATTTCTCTAAAATATAGCAAATAATGCAAATGTTGTTGTTGTTAATCAATCTTTAGATCCTTCATCACCATATTATATACATCCATCTGATAATACGGGAATAAAACTTGTATCGTTGAAATTTGATGAAGATAGTTATGCTGATTGGAAAAGATTTTTGTTGATTAGTTTAACAGTAAGGAGTAAGATAGGTTTTGTTGATGGGACGATTGATAAACCAATCGCAACTGATGTGTTTACGACTAAGGCTTGGGATAGGCGTAATAACATGTTAATCTCATGGATGTTGGGTGTTTTAGATCAAGATATATCTAGGAGGGTTCTATATTTCACAAGTGCTAGGGACATCTGGTTGAATTTGGAAGAAAGATTTGGTGAGGCTTCTGGCACTTTATTATACAAGGTTAAATAGTCATTGACAGAAATCAGACAAGGAAGTGATAGTAGATCTGGATTTTACACAAAGATTAAAATGTTATAGGATCAATTGGATTTGATTGATACAATTCCTGTTTGTAAATGTGCCAATGCACCTGTGACATTCCTGCTAAGATGATCAAGGCAAGAGAGGATGGCAGATTGATTGATTTTTTGATGAAGTTGGGTGATGGATATAAAATCCTGAGGGGTAACATTCTTGTCATGAATCACAAGGATTGGATCAGTCTGTGGCTTGCACTACAAATCAGAAGGTTTAATCAAGATAAGTGTCGATCACAGTCAAGGCAGAATAATAATTTCCCTACTGAGCACATAACTAATAATATGTTTTACTATGAACATTGTAAGATGCCGGATCACAGTGTACATAGATGTTATAAGTGTTGGGTTTTAACCCAAGATGATTGGTGGGGCTTCATGATACAATACATAATTGAATTGGATAATAATTATATGTGTAGATAATTATTATCATAATGAGATTGGGTAATAATTGTATGGGTAGACAATTATTACCAGATTAGGCATGTTTTGTTGGCTAAGTTTATGATGGCTATATATATAGTCATGTTATTATTTTCATGTATGCTTAAGAGATGTAGTCATCTTGGGTATCGTGTGGGAGATGCTTGAGCATTGGTTGACTCAAGTATCAATTTGAGACACCATTGAGGTATTCTGTATTGATGTATTATTGATATTTTTTTGATTAATAATACAATTTGGGACATGGGTTTTCCGCGTCAATATATTGTTATGTGTGTAATCTGTATTGATATAATTGAATCTCGAATATGTGTGTGTTTCCTCCTAAAAACAAGATATAAGGGCACCCATCGAGTTTTAAGGACAAAAGACAGGCAGCTTTAGTGCAGCATAATGAGAATCAAGAAGTTAAAACCAGGCATGATCAACAAATTGATCAACAACATTCTACAACAACATTTATTGCAGAGCAGTATCAACAAATCATGCAACTAATTGGAAATGACAAAAATGATCAAATTCAGGGCTTCAAGTCTGCTACTACAGTAGGTAAATTTTGTCTTACTTTTATGAATGGTAATCATTGGATTGTAGATAGTGGTGCAATAGATCATATATGTTCACATCTGTCTTTGTTTGATTGTTATGCCGAAGTTACATAACTATACTAGATGGGAAACAATATTTGATCACACATATGGGAACAATACACATAAATAAAGATATCACTTAGCTAATGTGCTTTATGTGCCAGATTTCAAATTAATATGGTATCAATACCTAAGATTTGCAAGGATTCTAACTGCTCAGTAATATTTACAAATGATGTTTGTTATCTCCAGAGCCCTTCAATGAATCCACTTGTTCTTGGTAGCTTGAAGGATGGGCTATACTACTTGGATGCTAAAGATTGCCTAAAAGTACAGGTCACATCTAGTTCTTCTTTTGTACAAACTATTTCTTCTTATGTAAATACTATAAATAATATAATATTGTGGCACTTGAGAATGTGACACATGCCCGTATATATGTTAAGACATATCAAAATTTTGGAGGACAAGGTTCTTAATCATTTGGATTGTATTTGTCAGATTTGTCATCAAGCTAAACAAGTTCAAAATAGTTTTTCTAGTAGTGTTTCAAAGGTAACTCAGGCCTTTGATCTTATCTATGTGGATACTTGGGGATCATACAGAGTTCCTACTTATAATGGTTACAGATTCTTTTTGATAGTATTGGATGAATATACAAAAATGACTTGGGTTTTCTTGATGAAAACTAAATCAAGAGCTGATGATCTATTAGAAATATTTGCTGCTCATGTGCATACTCAGTAAATAGAAACATTAAGGTCATTAGAAGTTATAATGCCTAAGAATTGTGTGAAGGAAAAATAAAAATTTTCTATCAAAAGAAAGGGATTCAACATAAAAAAGTTGTGTCAATTCTACACAGCAATATGGTACAGTAGAAAAAAGCACACACATATATTGGAGGTATCAAGATCACTCTTCTTTCAATCAGGTGTTTCTATTCAGTTTTGGGGAGAATGTGCATTGTCAACAGTACATCTGATTAACAGAATGACATTACAAGTACTGTATTTTTAAGTCCTTATGAGAAATTGCATGAAGAACCTGCAGATCTGTCATACTTAAAGTGTTTGGATGCCTTTGCTTTGTGAGTACTTCTGCTATTAACAGAAGTAAATTTGATTCTAGAGCAAATTAATGTGTTTTTCTTGGATATCTTGCTGGTCATAAAGAATATATAGTTCTTAATATATAGACATGACATATCTTTATTTCCAGATATCTAATATTTCATGAGCACCATTTTCCTCTCCATCTCAAGCAAATTTCTGGGAATGCACCTTCTTTCTTTTTACCAGTATCTACTGATCACAAATCTCTTCATGATACAGAATTTCCAAATATCTTTCAATTTTTTGACACTCCCGAAGTCACCATACCTATGGATTCTTTGGATAATTCTTCACTGACACTTAAAACAGATTTTCATCAAGATAATTCATCTAATGATCATTGTATAGACAATGCATCTTTAATTGATAATTTGAATCTAAGGAGTACTAGAAATGTGAAGTTACCTTCTGTCTTGTTAGAATAATATAAGATCCTGTAAAGGGCCATGCTCTAATACCTCGAGGTTTTGGAGTAACTGCCACCCCCAACATTTCTCACAATTTATGAGGGACACGAAAGGAAAATTTAAGCCCCAAAGATGAGCGCCCGTGATCCACTATTCGACCCATAAATGGGCTTTCAAGTGAGGGGGAGTGTTATAATATAAGATCCTGTAAATTCATAAAAATAACAAAGATTGTCTACTCATTGATGTAACCTGGAAACATATTCTGCTTTACCATTACCTTTTCATGCTTTGGTGTAACCTAGAAACATATTCTGCTTTACCATCACCTTTTCATGCTTTGATTAGCCAAACAAGTTCTTTAACAGAACCAACTACATAAAAGCTGATGGCACTATTGAAAGGTTCAAAGAACATTTAGTTTCTAAGGGTTATAATAAAAAACGGGGAATAGATTTAGAAGAACCATTTTCTACCATGGTGAAGATGACCACAATCAGGTGTATCATTGTAGTAGCATCTCATAAAGGTTGGAAGTTACATCAATTAGATGTTAACAATGCATTTCTGCATGGAGATTTACTTGAAGAGGTATATATGCTGGTTCTGGAGGGATTATCGAATTCATGCAATAAATATTGCATGTTACTTAAATCATTGTATGGATTAAGGCAAGCTTCTAGACAGTGATTTGCAAAGCTTGTTGGAGAATTGCCTCATAAAGGTTTTCTGCAATATAAGAATGATTATTCATTGTTCATCTAGAAAAACCAATGATAGCATTACCATTGTTGCAGTATATGTTGATGACATAATTTTCACTAGTAATGATGCACAAGGTATTCTTGATCTCAAGGTACATTTATACAAGACATTCAACATCAAAGATTTATGGGAACTATGTTTTTTTTTCTGGGTATAGAAATTGCTTATACTGCTTCAGGTCTCACATTAACCCAAAGAAAGTTTACACAAGAATTGCTGAAGGAAGCTAATATAACAGATTTCAAGACTAAAGATACTCCACTGCCTTTGAACTTAAAGCTTACAGCTGATAAAGGAGAATTATATACTGATCCTAGCTATTACAGGTGCTTAGTAGGGAAACTTAATTTTCTTACTCACATAAGGCCATATTTTGCCTATACTGTCCAACATTTAAGTCAATATCTACAGTCCCCTAAAGTCCCACATTTTGATGCACTTATGCATGTGTTGAATATGTGGCTTCCACATCTGGAGTACTAGGAATTCCCTTGAAAGGAGGTGAGCAATTAACACTAAAAGCATACTTTGATTCATACTGGGGAGCTTGTCAGGATTCTAGGAGGTCAATTTCTGGCTATGTGTTGTTGTTAGGAAGCTCACCAGTAAGTTGGAAATTAAAGGAATAAAGTGTTGTCTCTTGAAGTTCCTATGAAGCTGAATATCGTTCAATATCATCTGCGACTTCAGAGATCACTTGGTTGGTCAGATTATTGGAAGAACTAGGGGTTATAAATCTTCAGCCAGTTACTCTGCATTGCAACAACCAGAGTGCCATACACATTGCTAAAAATCCACTGCATCATGAGCGCACAAAGAATATAGAAATTGATGTGCATTTTACAAGGGATAAGGTGTTAGAAGGATTGCTGCAGCTATCTTATGTTCCTACTGCTTCACAACTTGCAGAGTTTTTCCCTAAAGTTCTTTATTCTGGATATTTTCAAGAGTTACTCTCCAAACTAGGAATGTTCTAATGCCATTCCAGTATGATAAAGAGAAGCAGCTGGTCGACAAATTGTTAGGAATATGTATATTAGTTTGATGATAAGTTAAACAAAACACTTAAGTAGAAATCTAGTATTTGTAGCCTCAACGGATAAGACCACCTTGGCTATCCGTTGAAGGAGTAGCTTTACTTGTCAATAAGTTTAGTATTGTAGCACATTTCATTCTCTGGATTCAAGTTGTAATTCTTAGATGTTGTAGGAAAGTATCAGTCATGTTGACTACTAGTGGATATGCAAATAGGAGGGCTAATTGTAAATATTTCATGCCTTGTAATTTTGTATAAGTGAAGAAGTATCAACTGATATTGAAGACCTTCAACGGATAAGAAACAAAGCTTCAACGGATGTCTCTAATGCTTCAACGGATAATATCCATCAACGGATAAGTGCTTCAACGGATAAAGACTTCAACTGATAATGCATCAACGGATAAAGCTTCAACGGATAAAGCCTCAACGGATAAGGCATCAACCGATGAAAGCTTCAACGGATGCTTAGTTCATTAGCAGTTGATAGTGACAATTCATAAGCTGACAGAGGCACATGGGTTGACAGAGACAAACTGGAATGTGGAAGCCTCTTGGAGGAATCAAGAAAATGCAGCATTTCCATTCTGGTGCAAACAAGGAAGTGTTCAAAGATTCACAGATTATCCTAGATTGCATTGGATAGAGAAATGAAGAAGAAATATGTGAAGAGCCTTTTTAATTGTATTTTACAGTTTTGTCTTCACTTGTAAACTTGGTGATATATAAACCAAGTAGCAGCTAGTAATTAGATATGAATTTTTCAGAACTGTTTAGAAAATTTAAGAGAGAAAATCATCTAGTTTGTACTAGGAAGCAGCCGTGATTTAATTCTTTGAATCACAGATTTTCTGAAATAACACATCTCTGGTGGAACAACAAATCCACCAGAAAAGTTTTTAAGTTCTCTGTGTTCTTTACATTTGTGTTTGAATATATATCTGTCTGCATTGGCTTCAAGCAATTCACACACACTTGTTCTCAGAAACACTTAGCCTTAGAAACTGCTCAAAACTTGAAAAAGTTTTGAGATTTACATTCAACCCCCCTTCTGTAAATCTCATTGTTAGTCCACCGGGAATAACAATTGGTATCAGAGCTTGCTCTTAACATACAAAGAGTTTAAAGATCTATTATGCTAACATCATGAGTAAGAAGGATATTGGTGTAAAGATTCAAATCCTGGAAAGAGATAACTATCATCACTAGAAGGTGAAGATGCATTTATATCTTCTCTCTCAAGATGAAAGCTACATCAACTGCATTGAAAATGGTCCTCAAATCCCACACAAGGTGGCCACAACTGCTACTGCAACAGTTGCTGTTGGACAGTCTATTCCCAAGCCAAAGGCAGAATGGACTGTTGAAGATATTGAAGAGGTCCACAAGGACAAGAAAGCCATGAACATTCTGTTTAATGGCCTGGATCAAGATATGTTTGACAATGTCATCAACAGCCAAACTGCTAAGGAAATTTGGGATACTGTGCAGCTTATCTGTGAAGGCACTGAGCAAGTTAGAGAAAACAAAATGTAGCTTCTCATTCAACAGTATGAATATTTTCACTTTGAAGAAGGAGAATCATTGAATGATACCTTCAACAGATTTCAGAAACTGTTGAATGGATTGAAGCTGTATGGGAGAGTGTACCAAGTCAAGGACTCCAATTTAAAATTTCTAAGGTCTCTACCAAAGGAATGGAAGCCTATGCCTGTTTCTCTAAGAAATTCTCAAGATTATATGGACTTCACACTTGAAAGATTATATGGAATTTTGAAGACATATGAACTTGAGATGGAGCAAGATGAGTTGTTGGAAAAGGGAAAGAGAAAAGGAGGATCAGTTGCACTTGTAGCTAACAATGAGAAGGTTGAAGCCAGGAATGAGGAAAAGACAATGCCAAGTCTCAAAATTGGCACAAGCAAATCAGAATCAAGCAAGGGTAAAGAGCAAGTAGCTGAGGATGAAGACAATTCCAGTCCGGATGACTCTGATGATATTGATGAACATCTGGCTTTTCTGTCTAGGAGGTTTGCAAAGATGAAGTTCAGGAAAAATACAAAATTCACTAAGCCAAACAAAAACATGGTGGACAAATCCAAGTTTAAATGTTATAACTGTGGCATGAGTGGACACTTTGCAAGTGAGTGTAGGAAGCCAACCTCTAATAAAAAGAAATTTGAGCAAGTTGATTACAAAAAGAAGTATTTTGATTTGCTCAAACAAAAGGAAAGAGCTTTTCTCACTCAAGATAATTGGGCAGCAGATGGGGTCAATGAAGATGATGATATGGAATATGTCAACCTAGCCCTGATGGCTAATTCTGATGAAAATGAAACTAGTTCATCAAGCAACCTGGTAATTACTACTGATCTCTCTCAGCTTTCTAAACATGAATGCAATGTAGCCATAAATGATATGTCCAATGAATTATATCATTTCTGTGTTTCCCTGAAATCACTAGCTAAAGAAAACACTAGGATCAAAGAGAATAATGTGTTTTTGAGTGATAGGAATGCTGTGTTAGAGGATCAGGTAATTGAGCTTGAAAAGATAAAGCTTAAATGCTTAACTGTTGAGAGTAAACTAGAAGAAGCTGTTAAGAAAGTAGAAATTCTTTCTAAACAGTTAGAAAGTGAGCAAGAGGTAATCAAGGCATGGAAAACATCTAGGGATGTTAGTGTTCAGATTGCCAAGGTTCAGGGAATTGAATCATTCTGTGAGAATTCCTGAAAGAAAAACAAAAAGGAGTTAGAATTAATTGATGGATTGTCAACGGATGTGGAATCAACGGATGATGAAAGTTATCCGTTGAAGGAAGAAAAAGAGCATCCGTTGAAGGCTCATCAATTAAAATAGGCAAGTAATTTTAAAAATAAAAATCTCAATAAGAAGGATGATTCAACTTTCAAGAACTTTGTCAAAGAAGGAGCCAGCACATCCAAAGATGTCAATAAGGTGAATATAGGACACATGAATTTAGATCAGCTGAAAAATAGGCTTAAGTTGGTTGAGGTTAAGAAGGAAACTAAAAGAAAATATAAAAGAAATGGGAAGGTAGGGATTAATAAACATAACAATTACACACCTGATAGGTATGCTCCTAGAAAAAGCTGTGTGTATTGTAAAAGTGTTAATCCCCTATCTGATAATTGCAAATCTGTTAAAAATACTCCCATGCCTTCAAATCCCTCCATGCCTAACATGTCTATGTCACCTCTGCATGCCATGCCTGTTATGTCTCATCAGAATCCCCATGCACATTTTGCAAACATGCCATATATTAATAATCCTTATTTTACTGCATTTAGTATGCCTCAAATGCCATACAATATCCCTATGTGGAATAACATATTTGCACAATCTATGCCTTATCAAATTCAATCAAATGTGCTAAATGATTCTGTGACTAACCCTACACTTCAACCAACCACATCTGAGATCAAGGTTGATCCAAACTTACCTAAGTCAAAAGATGCAGGAGGAATGAAGTCTAGAAAAAAGACTAACAAGGCTGGACCCAAGGAAATTTGGGTACCAAAATCAACTTGATTGATTTTGTTGTGTGCAGGGAAAAAGAAGGAATCTATAGTACATGGACAATGGCTGTTCAAGACACATGACAGGAATTTCACCCTGCTCACAGAGTTTAAGGAGGGAACTGGCCCTAGCATAACCTTTGGAGATGACAGCAAAGGATTCACTATGGGATATGGCTTGATTTCAAAAGAAAATGTCATCATTGATGAAGTTGCATTGGTTGATGGTCTCAAACAAAACTTATTGAGCATCAGTCAACTATGTGACAAAGGGAATATTGTTTCCTTCAATTCTGAAGCCTGTATTGTCAAAAGTAAAAAGGACAATAAAGTGGTTCTAACTGGAGTTAGAAAAGGGAATGTGTACTTAGCTGATTTCAACTCTACAGATGTAGAATCCATTACTTGTCTTTTCAGCAAAGCAAGTGCAGTTGAAAGTTAGCTATGGCACAAGAAGTTGTCCCATTTAAATTTCAAGACAATGAATGATCTAGTCAAAAAGGACTTAGTTAGAGGAATGCCTCTAGTTGAATTCACAAGGGATGGACTGTGTGATGCTTGTCAGAAAGGAAAGAAAAAGAAAGTATTATTCAGTAAGAAGCTTGAATCTGCAATTGATGAACCATTACAACTGCTACACATGGATCTCTTTGGACCAGTCAATGTACTGTCAATTTCAAGAAAAAGATATTGCCTAGTGATTGTAGATGATTTCTCAAAGTTTTCTTGGGTTTATTTTCTTGGATCAAAGGATGAAGCCAGTGAAATCATTATCAATCATATCAAGCAAGTCAACAATCATCCTGATTTCAAAGTAAGGAATATTAGGAGTGACAATAGAACTGAGTTTAAAAATTCAACCATGAAGTTGTTCTGTGAAGAAAATGGGATCATGCATGAATTCTCAGCTCCAAGGACCCCACAACAAAATGGTGTGGTGGAAAGGAAGAACAGATCACTAATTGAAGCTGCAAGGACAATGCTTGAAGAGTGAAAACTCCCAACTTACTTTTGGGCTGAGGCTGTTAACTGTGCATGTTACACTCAGAATATTTCTCTAATCAATCAGGCAAAAGGCATGACTCCCTATCATTTATTCAAGAGAAGAAAACCAACTTTAAACTTTCTGCATGTCTTTGGTTGCAAATGTTACATCTTAAGGAATCAATCTGATCACAAAGGAAAGTTTGATGCAAAGGCTGATGAAGGAATATTTGTTAGTTATTCTGCTGCAAAATCATATAGGGTCTACAATCTAAGAACCAACATTGTCATGGAATCTGTGCATGTTGTGTTTGATGATAAAAAGATTGATGGACTAACAGATGACGGACATCATGAATGACTCAAATTTGACAACATTGAGATATATTATGATGATAGTGAAGATGAGAATGATGAAGAAGGCATCTTAAGAAGAATTCAGAATCTGCCTTTGGATAATGCACAGAATGCTGCATCCGTTGAAAGTCGTAATTCAGCTTCCATTGAAAGAAGCAATGCAGCATCCGTTGAAAGACAAAGTGCATCATCCGTTGAAGTTCATAATGAAGCATCCGTTGATCACAGTCTGTCAACGGATAATCAATTCACTTCATCAGTTGATAGAGCTCCCAATTCATTTCAAAGGATCAGCAACTCAGGGGGAGTTTCAACCAATCAACATTCTATCTAACATCATGACAATACTGAGGCAACCTCATCTAGAGCTAATCTACCACCTCAAAGGAAATGGACCAAGAATCACCCTTTTGAACAAATCATTGGTGATGCTACATCTAAAGTGCAAACTAGAAGGGCTACTCAAGATGAATGTCTGTATAGTAGCTTTCTATCACAGGAGGAACCTAAGAGAGTGGAAGAAGCTCTATTGGATCCATATTGGATTTTAGCAATGCAAGATGAGCTCAACCAATTTGAAAGGAACAAAGTATGGAAGCTGGTACCCAAGCCAAAGAACAAGAGTTCTATTGACACAAAATGGGTATTCAGAAACAAGATGGATGAAAATGGCATTGTCATAAGGAATAAAGCCAGATTGGTTGCTAAAGGCTATTCTCAACAAGAAGGAATATATTTTGATGAAACATTTACTCCAGTTGCCAGACTTGAGACCATCAGAATCTTTCTAGCCTATGCAGCCCATGTCAATTTCAAAGTCTATCAAATGGATGTCAAGAGTGCATTTCTAAATGGGGAATTAGAGGAAGAAGTTTATGTAAGCCAACCTCCAGGATTTGAAGATCCAAACTTTCCAGACTATGTGTATTATCTGTTGAAAGCACTCTATGGACTAAAGCAAGCACCTAGAGCCTGGTATGAGACTTTGTCAAAATTCCTTCTAGATAATCACTTCACAAGAGGTACTGTTGACAAAACTCTCTTCTTTAGAAATGTTAATGGCTCTAAAATACTTGTTCAAATTTATGTAAATGATATTATATTTGGATCTAGAGATGATAAGCTTCGTAAAAAGTTTGCTAAGTTAATGCAAAGTAAATATGAAATGAGCATGATGGGAGAGCTAACTTATTTTCTTGGTTTACAAGTTAAACAAGTTAGTGGTGGAATTTTCATTAGTCAAACTAAATACATTTATGATCTTTTAATGAAGTTTGACTTAATGGATTGTTCATCTGCAAAACTCCCATGGCCACTGCCACCAAGCTTGAATTAAACTAGGCTGAAAAGTCTGTGAATATTTCAAGTTATAGAGGCATGGTTGGCTCACTTTTATATTTAACTGCTAGTAAACCTGATATAATATTTTCTACATGTCTCTGTGCTAGATTTCAAGCTGACCCTAAAGAATCTCACTTAGTGGCTATTAGAAGAATCTTCAGATATCTCAAAGGGACTCCAAATCTAGGAATTTGGTACCTAGAGAGTCTGGTTTTGATCTAATTAGCTACTCAGATGCAGATTATGCAGGCTGTAAAATAGACAGGAAAAGCACAACTGGCACCTGTCAATTTCTAGGGAACAAGCTTGTGTCATGGTTCAGCAAGAAGCAAAATTTTGTTTCTACATCAACAGCTGAAGCTGAGTACATTGCTGCTGGTAGTTGCTGTGCACAGATACTATGGATGAGGAATCAACTATTTGACTATGGTTTGACTATTGACAAAATTCCAATATTCTGTGACAACACAAGTGCCATTGCCATTACTGAAAATCCAGTGCAGCACTCAAGAACCAAGCACATTGACATCAAGTACCATTTCATTAGGGAACATGTGATGAAAGGTACAGTGGAATTCATTTTGTTCCAAGTGAAAAGCAGATTGCATACATATTTACCAAGTCACTTGTTGAATCATCATTCACAAGATTAGTAAGTGAGCTAGGTATGCTTAATTATTCATAAATTTATGTCCTCTATATAATCTGTCTTGAAGCCTGAAATGAATTTGCTGCAAGAACAAAGTTGGCTTTTAGTAAAACTTATTCTATCAACGGATATTCCCTATCCGTTGAAAGCCAAAAGTGTTCTATCAACGGATGATCATTATCCGTTGAAAGACTAATACATTTCTGGTAATTTTATCCCTCAACGGATAAAATAGTGTTGATCATCAACGGATAACTATTTACCTTATCCGTTGAAGTGTCACATCAGTTACTTTAAGTGAGTCACAACTGTTGATTCTTTTACTTAACCGTTGATACAGATATACACTATTGTATATATTAATATTAAAGGCAGTTTTCAGAATTTCTACAGTTTTCTTTATTCTTAAACGACAGTAATTTGCTTGAAACTATCATTTAATCATTTTATTTACATTTTAATTCAAGAAAGTATAAAAGCCCATTGAATTCTAATTTTCACTTTATGCTTTCTTGCAATTTTTATTCTCCTTCACTCCCAAAATTCTTAAGTTTTTCTCTGCAACCTCTACTCACAACAATGGCACTAGTAGTCAAAATTATGTCTCAAACATGATTTATTTATGAAAAGAATAATTTTGTAGCCTTGGTTGAAAAGAACGAAGCCCATTCTGATTATCACAAGATGATGGACTTCATCAAAAACTGCAAACTAAGCTATGCAATGCTGGAAGCCCCAACCATCTACTGTGAGGTGATTGAGGAGATTTGGACAACTGCAGAGTTCAACTCCACAGATATGACTATTGCCTTCTCTCTCAAAGGTAAGGATTATTGCATTAACTGTGATGATATACAGTCTTACTTTAAGTTGCCTGAGAATAATGCCATGACACCACACACTGATAAAGATGTATCTGCTATGTTAGATTCCATAGGCTATGTTTTTGATTCTGCTAGTTTAGGTAGTATTAGAAGGAAAGGGCTTAGGAAAGAATGGATTTTTCTTGGAGATGCCTTTATTAAGGTTTTCTCTGGGAATATTAGCAATTTCGATGGCATAACTTCATCTCTTGTTAATATGCTTTATATGCTAGTTTCTGATAGGTACTTTAATTTTAGCAACCGTGTCATGCTAGAATTAGGTTCCAGATTAGGTAACAAAGCTAATAGACCACATAACATCTACTATGCTAGATTCTTTATGTTATTGGCTAACCATGTTGCTGAAGGATTGGTTATATCAAATGAGAATAATAAATTCAAATGCTGGGCACAAGAGAAAAGGGTCCTTACAGACCTTTTGAGAATGAACCTCAACAACCAAGTGCCATTGGTATATTTGCCAATCATGAATGCACCACAGGTAAGTGAGGTAAACACTTCTATAACTCCTACTATTTCCAACCTCATTGTTTCTTTCTCTTCCAGTGTGGCAATGGAATCTGTGTCTTTGTCCAAATAGGTTCCTACCAAAGCCACCAAAACTAAAGTTTCAAAACTCAAGTTAAAGAAAACTACCTCTGTTGTTTCTCAAAAGACAGCAGTTGTAACAACTACCATAAACCCTGAAGGGAGTGAACAGGGTGTGAGTGGTGAGGGGAGGGGTGAACATCAAGAAACCCCCCAGGATAAGGTGGGAGAGGTGAGTGGTACCCAAGCCAGCCAAGCCACAGTCTTTCAAAAGACTGTGGTGGTTCAAAAGGAGTCAAACACATCCCTAGTTGCATCCTCCCAAAAGGGTGCAACTATTGAAAATAGTCCCCAACCAGGGATACAGACCAAAAGAGGGAGGGACACTGAAACCACACATTCACCAATTAAAGCCTTTTCAAGAAAGAAGAAGGCCAAGACCCTAGTTTCCATACAAGGGGCACACACAGCACAGATACATCCACCTGTATATGTGCCTTCTCAAATTCAGCTTGATGTGATTCCAGCAAATGTGGAGTCACTGCCCCATTCTCCATAATAGAAAGACACCAATCATCAAACTCTCCATCACTCTCTATGGATGTGGATATGATATTCACATCAATTCCTGATTCTCCCTCATTAAAACTCAGGGAGGAGCCCCACTCAAAACCTGATGATCATCATCTTTTAGATGATTTGTTGGATCATCAGCCAATTCTTTCAGATGTAGTTGAAGAATCTGTGTCACCTCACTTAAAATCAATTCACACAATTATGTCACTTTCTATATCTACATCTTTTCCTTCTTCAATGGATATCTCTCATCCGTTGATAAGTGGTTGTTCTTCAACGGATAAGCTTAACTGCAGTTATCCGTTGATACCATCAGTTTCCACATCAACGGATACTCCCTATCCATTGATGGTCTCTACACACATAACAGAAACAATTCCAACTATAGAGGACATGGTTACTGTACAATCACTTTTAGGTTTGAGGGGAGGGAGTGATCTTTTGAGTGAGAGGCTGGGTTGCTCCCAGGCAAAATGAGAGGTTGAGAGTCACCATATGCATGATATTTCTTCCAGCATGGCAAAAGTGAGTGAGAGGAGTGCCACCTTAGCAGGTGAGGGTGAGGGTGTGAGTGTGTGTGTGAGCCAGGGGGAGCCCCTGATGTAAGAAAATAGAGAAAATGAGAGAAAGGCAGGTACAGAAGCTATAAGGGTGGATCCAACCATTGCTAGTGAGTCAATGAAAGTGGATGATGCAGAAAAGGAAAGACAATTTCAGCAACATTACAAAGCTGTAATTGATAAAATTTCCTTGGATGCTGACACTTTTACTCATCCTATTTCAGCCTATCAACTATTGGCTGCTCAGGGCAATGTGGAGGCATAATAGACTTTAAACATTGTACACACTTCAGAATCTCTTCTCAGAGACAAAGTTGTTGTTAATAGGCTGCCTTCTCAAGCTGCTGAGCCATCTGAAGAACTTGGAGTAAATTCTAATGATGATGGTATGATTCTTTGGATGAAAGCATGAACTTAGGGGGAGTAGCAGGCCCAAATTCTGTTCCAGATCTTCCTGAATGGGCATGGGCAAAAGCATCAACACCAGGAGAGTTTGGTGTCACTTTGGTCAGACAAGTCATGACAATTCAGAAGGCCCTTCAGGAGACTACAGATGCTGGTACCAAGGCAATTCTTCAAGCTCATCTGGACTTTCTGCATCTCTTACAGTTGCAGCAATTCAAACAGAATCTAAGTGTGGATGAACTCAAGCAGGACATTGCTGATATGAAATCTTACAATGCTGAGAAGTTGGAATCAGTCATACCTTATGGTACTATGCAAGATTTGTTGGGGAGACTGAGGAAATAATCTGTTGCTGACAAGAGGCTGGCCAGATTGGAAACCAGAGTTCAGATCATTGAAGACTCTATGGTCACCATTCTTCAGAATCAACAAACTCAAAAAAAATCTACTCATGCAGCTGGAAAAAGCACAAGGCTTGACCCCTACCCTTGATGATAACAAAAAAGGGAGAATAAAGGGAAAGGGGAAGGAGAGCCATCAACAACAGTTCAAATATCTCAAGTGCTAGTTCCTGCCATCACCACTTCTCCAACTATTCAAATCGAAGGAAAGCTTGATGGAATTGATCTAATCCAGGTAACAGCAGCTGAATTACAAGTCAAAGAGCAAAGGAAGAAGATTGATGAAAAGATGCAATAAATTTTTGGTTCTACAACTTCTCAATCACAATCTGTGAAGCATAGCACAAAAGTGGAATCAATTATTATGGAGCTCAAGCCAGTAGGGAGGAATAAGGTTGGAGAGACTTCTTCCAAGAATTTGAAATCTATGGTTCTCAAGCCCAATAACAGATCCAATAAGGACTCTACAAAGAATCCTCTAAGCCTTGCTCAGATGAAAAGAGTGGATTTTCCTCTTCCAAAGCCTAATGAAGACAAGCTTTTTGGTAGAAGTATCACAAAGCACAAAGAGACCATGGATGTGGCTGTAAGGAGGAACATGGCTATTATCTTCAGAGAGGGAAAAAACATATGTGTAATGTAAGGACATCCCAAATTCTCAATAGCCAAGAGGGAAGAAACCAGAAGGTTGAAGGAAGAAGCCAAACAGCTAAAGGCTGATAAAAGAGCACAAGCAAAGCTTGAAAAATAGCTAAAGTCAAGTCAGGCTGAAGAACAGAAAGAAATTGAAGACAAAAGTGAAGATGAAGCTATGGGGGACATGGTTGATACTGATATGGAAGAGAGAAGTAAGGAAAGAGAAGAATGGCAGAAAGTGAACAGAAAGAAGGCCAATGTAAAGAGAAAGATGGTAGATAAGACTGAAGAAACCCATTCAAAATCCAAACCACTACCCTCTATTCCTGAACCCATTGTGCCTGACCCCTTCATGAACATTCATGGTGAAACAATCATTCCCAAGGAGGAACCAATTGATTGGGACACCATCAAATTGCCCACCTTCCTAACCTCTTCTCCACCATCAAAGAAGCAGAAAAGAAGAATCAAATCAACACCCTCTAAAGCCTCAATCAAATTCACACAGAAGCCTAAGCTTAAGCCTCAAGCCTCTAAGGATGATTATGTTCACATCTGTGACATAAAAGAATTTTCAGACATTGAACTCTATCTTGATGAGCTGGAGGAAGTAAGAGGAATAGCTGCCTACAGACAGCTACCAGAAAGACTAGTGTTCAAATACAAAGGAGATGGGGAAAGAACTTGGCCTCTTTACAGAATTCTGAATGAAGGCTACTCTACCTTGATTAAAGTCTACTCAGCCATACAAAGGGATTCTGGCTTTACCAGGACTGCCATGACTGAGATTCTCAATAAGATTGCCAACATAAGGAAAACTTGGAGGGAGCCCAATGCCTTGCCTAGAACATTACTCATTCAAGAAAGAGAAATTACAGTTCACAAATCACCTCATTGGTTGATGGAGTTCAGAGACAACAAAGGAGTCAGAAGATTTTTCAGAATTGAAGATCAGCTCAAGATTTCCAGTAATGAAACTCTCAATGATATGCAATCTAAGTTGGACATCAATGAAGAAGATGAAGCTGAATTCTACAGACAACTTCAACTTCAAATAGAGGAGAATGACAAGAGGCTAGGAAAGAAAACAAGGGATTAAAGGAAAAGAAATTAATCTGCTCAGGCTAAAGGAGCACCCTTGGAAACAATGTAATTCTTCAATTCCATCTCAGCATACACATTTTTGTAGCACTTTTGAATTTCTGCTTTATTACAGTTTATATATTTGTCAAGTGTTTTGTTATCATCAAGCTAAACCCAAATTTATGCCTACAGTTCTAGTAGACATAAATAGGGGGAGATTGTTAGGAATATGTGTATTAGTTTGATGATAAGTTAAACAAAACACTTAAGTAGAAATCTAGTGTTTGTAGCCTCAACGGATAAGACCATCTTGGCTATCCGTTAAAGGAGTAGTTTTACTTAGCAATAAGTTTAGTATTGTAGCATATTTCATTCTCTGGATTCAAGTTGTAATTCTTAGATGTTGTAGGAAAGTATCAGTCATGTTGACTACTAGTGGATATGTAAATAGGAGGGCTAATTGTAAATATTTCATGCCTTGTAATTTTGTATAAGTGAATAAGTATCAACTGATATTGAAGACCTTCAACGGATACGAAACAAAGCTTCAACGGATGTCTCTAATGCTTTAACGGATAATATCCATCAACGGATAAGTGCTTCAACGGATAAAGACTTCAACTGATAATACATCAACGGATAAAGCTTCAACGGATAAATCCTCAACGGATAAGGCATCAACGGATGAAAGCTTCAACGGATGCTTAGTTCATTAGCAATTGATAGTGACAATTCATAAGCTGACAGAGGCACATGGGTTGACAGAGACAAACTGGAATGTGGAAGCCTCTTGGAGGAATCAAGAAAATGCAGCATTTCCATTCTGGTGCAAACAAGGAAGTGTTCAAAGATTCACAGATTATCCTAGATTGTATTGGATAGAGAAATGAAGAAGAAACATGTGAAGAGCCTTTTTAATTGTATTTTACAGTTTTGTCTTCACTTGTAAACTTGGTGATATATAAACCAATTAGCAGCTAGTAATTAGATATGAATTTTCCAGAACTGTTTAGAAAAATTCAGAGAGAAAATCATCTAGTTTGTACTAGGAAGCAACTGTGATTTAATTCTTTGAATCATAGATTTTATGAAATAACACATCTCTGGTGGAACAACAAATCCACCAGAAAAGTTTTTAAGTTTTCTGTGTTCTTTACATTTGTGTTTGAATATATATCTATCTGCATTGGCTTCAAGCAATTTACACACACTTGTTCTCAGAAACACTTAGCCTTAGAAACTGCTCAAAACTTGAAAAAGTTTTGAGATTTACATTCAACCCCCCTTCTGTAAATCTCATTGTTAGTCCACTGGGAATAACACAAATCATCACATGACATCAGCACATAAATAGCTCAGCATGGAGTTAATTATGACAGCTCAGCAAAATAACAAACTCTCTTTCATGTATAAATAAACACTAGTGCTAGTTGCTTAGTAACTAAGTTTTGCAGAAATGAGTTTTAAGAATGTAGATTGATCTCTCTCTCACTCTCTTAATCAGTAAACTCTCTCTCTCTAATTCATCACAGTATTGTATCAAAATATGGGTTCATCTCTAATGAAAGTTTATACGGTATGCTTCATTTACGATAACTATGTGAGTTTGTTTTGGTAGATTTTGTAGAATACATAATAGATATACACACACAGGACACAATACACAGAACAAATATTGCAAAGGGAAAAGTTTTCTTACTGAACTTGAAAAACTTACAGAGAATAGAAAAGAACTGCTATTATTTCTAACGTTACAACTGCAACTTAAACTCCTAATAATTAGCTCCTACTCCCACGAATCCACTAACTCTCCTAACAAACTAGAACTACTCAGAAGACTAAGTTACAACTCCTACAAACCAGGAAGCTGACTATTATTCAAACTAACATGCTATGATTAAATTCCAACATGCTCCCCCTAATCTAAGCATGTTTCTGCAGACACTGAATTCCAAGTAAAGCCCTCATATGTTTGAATTTCACCGTTGCCATAGCTTTTGTGAGTACATCTGCACGCTGCTCATTCGTAAGCACATATTTGACTTTAATCTCCCCACGTTCAACACACTCACGAATAAAATGATATCGAATGTTGATATGTTTACTTCTACCGTGAAAAACTGGGGTTCTTTGCAAGATCGATAGCTGACTTATTATCCACATAGATGATCACTGGACCATGTTCCACTCCTGTTATCTGAATCAACAAATTTCTCAACTAAACCGCTTGACAGGCTGCAGCTGTAGCTGCCATGAACTCAGCTTCGCAGGAAGAAAGGGCCACACATCGCTGCTTCTGAGAAACCCAAGTAATCAGATTATCGTTCAAATAAAAAACCATTGCTCCAGTACTCCTCATGTCCTCGGTGCTCCCAGCAAGATCACTATCTGAGTATCCTTTCAACAGATGATTACCTGTTCCTTTCAAGTAAATTAAGCTATAGTTTGTAGTCCCTTTAATGTAATGTAGAATCCGCTTCACCGCTGCTTGATGAAGAACTGTGGGTCGTTCCGTATATCTACTTACAATTCCAACTGCATAGGCTATATCCGGCCGGGTATGGACCAAGTAACGTAACCCACCCACAATACTCTTGAATTGAGTGGCATCTATAACTTTACCCTTCTCGTCTTTGTCTAGCTGGATTGAAGTTTCCATTGGATATTTCGTTGGTCTACACTCTCCCATCCCAGCTCGAACCAGCAACTTCTTTGCATAAGATTCCTGTTTAATTTCAGTATGTCCCTATTTCTGACTAACCTCCAGGCCTAAATAGTGAGATAGCGTGCCGAGATCTGTCATATCAAATTCCTCCCCCATTTGCCTTTTAAACCTTTGAATATTGGAGATACTCGTACCCGTAACTAGCAAATCATCGACATATACACCTATGATCAACACTTCAGAACCTTCCTTCTTCGTGTACACAGCATGCTCGTAAGGGCACTTACTAAAACTAAGACTCTCCAGATATTTTTTGAGATGAGTGTACCAGGCTCGTGGTGCCTGATGAAGACCGCACAACGCTTTCACATCTAGATGGTGAACTTCCCATTCGTTTCGAGCTGCCAAAGCCAGCAAAAGCCGTACTGTCTCAAGCCGAGTAACAGGTGCAAACACCTCCTCATAATCAACACCTTGTTTTTGAAGGTACTCTTTCGCTACGAGGCGTGCTTTATATTTGATAATATTTCCGTTGGTGTCTCGTTTTAATTTATATACCCATTTCAGACCAACTGGCTTGTGTCCAGATGGTAGCTCCACTAGTTTCCACGTGTTGTTTCGCTCAATAGCCTCAATTTCTGACTTCATAGCTCGTGTCCATGCTGCATCTGTAAGTGCTTGCTTGTAATTCGTTGGCTCCTCTACCCCCAACATCAACATGTTCTCATCAAGGAACACTTCCTCACTTTTATCGTACACTTCATAGATAGAGCGAAACTTTCGTGGGGCACTTTCATCGCTGGTGAGTACTATAGTGTTATCCATGTCTGACCTCATCCGCCCAGTTGCAGATGACAATGTTGGAGTCTGCATTTCTGTATACTCATTACTCTGTGCTACAGATGAGGATGTTGGTGTCCACACTTCTGTAGACTCATTACTCTGTGGTGAACTAGCTTCCTCCTCTTCTGTGGTATTATCAGTACCAGGCATCATACGAGAAACAATAACTTTGAAGTTATTTCCAGGTAGATTGGACTATGTCCTTTGATTACTCCAGTTCCAGGCTCTTCCTTCTTCAAAAATCACATCACGGCTTACATGGGATTGTACCTTGAGCAGGATCAAGTAATGATAAGCCTTAGTCCCTGCTTCCTTGCCAAGATTCACCACTATTTTACTTCTATCATCCAACTTTATCGTATGCACACTTGGCACTTTCATGTGTGCCACACAACCAAAAACCCGAATGTGAGCAACATTGGGCTTATCACCACTCCAGGCTTCATACGGAGTCATGTCAGACAGAGACCTTATGGGTAACCTGTTTAATACATATACTGAGTGGCGTATAGCTTCACCCCAAAGGTGTGAAGGCAAATTCATCTCCTTTAAAAAACTACGTGCCATGGAGCAGTGAAATGTCGTGTGATTCCCTCCTCATTACAATATTTAGTAAA